>NW_019943049.1:207581-215539 GCF_002910315.2 Salvelinus sp. IW2-2015 | reverse complement strand
ATCTTCTATTTTACAATCTAGTTGAGCTCTATATATATAACCTCTATATATCTTAGCCTATATATCTAAATCTAAGCTCTTATATTCTACAGCTCTATATCGTATAGCACTATTATTTAGTAGCTCATATACATCTATAGCTCTATAGTATATTTATATAAGTATATACATATCTCTCTGGTCTCTCTCCCTCGCTCCTGTCTCTCTCTCTCTCTCTCTCTCTTCTCTCGTCTCTCACTCTCTGCTTCTGTCTGTCGTCTCGTCTCTGTCTGTCTTCCTTCTTCGTCTGTCTCTCTCGTCGGTCATCTCTCTCTCTCGGTCTCTCTTCTCTCTCGCGTCTCCTCCTCTCTCTCCATCATCTCTCCTCTTCTCTCTCCTCTCTCTCTCTCTCCTCTGTTATATATGACATATAGCATAAAGTTTATACATATAAGTTATATAGACTCTATATCTATATATGTGTATTGTTTACTATATTGTACATATGCAGAGTATTGAACGTGTCTGTTGTTGGTTTGTTGATTATCGATGGCTTATATGCTTCTAGTACCTCCTCCAGTCACCTCTTTCCTTTCTGTCATTCAATAGTAGTTGTTGATTTATGTTCATTAATTATCTATTCTTATCATTGTTGTCGAACATTTCCAGTGAAGAGAACTTCACTGTTTTAATCTTTAATGTAAAAAATAATATAATATTGCAGATTGCAGGACAGCAAAAGGCGTTCATGGTTATTATCTTATATCAATACTTAGTCTTACTGCTATACAACCGGAGGCGACCGTATTAATGTTTTCCACCGCATCTGTTTTGTATCTCAAATATTTTTGATAGACCAAATACATGTTTACTACATGCACCAGAATATAGTTTGAAGAAAATAGAATAACAATGTGCATTATCATATATAAATTAATGTGAAAATCAAACATATTTTCTTTATTTTTTTATATTTTAGTTGTTAGCTTACAGCAGTGGAGGAAGTGTAGCGTCAAACAAAATGAATACTTGAAATCTGATGTTAGTAAATCTAATTGCTTTTAAATTCATCTCACGTGTCCTAGTCAGTGAAAACGACGTTTTTGATTTTATGGAGAATTATCACTCTGGTTTATTAAGATAAGATATCAGTTTTCCCCCCAGTGGCAGTAGGCATCAACTCTCTTCTGGAATGTTACTTACAGTGGTGAGAAGCCGGGCCTGGTTAAACTCCTATTCTGTAAGCGAGGCGGGTAGCTAGGAAGTCTCATCTATAGGGGACCGGTCCTGTGCCGATGACCAGAGAGAGCAAATACACTGCATTCCCAAATGCCACCGCTGCACTTATGTAGTGCACTAGTCCCTATGGGCCCCTGGTCAAAAGTAGTGCACTAGCTCCCTTCCGGGGCCTGGTCGAAAGTAGTGCACCTAGTGGCCACTATGGGGCCCTGGTCAAAAGTTAGTGCACTAAGTCCCTATGGGGCCCTGGTCAAAAGTAGTGCACTAGTCCTAGGGGGCCGTGGTAAAAGTAGTGCAACTAGTCCCTATGGGCCGCTGGTCAAAGTAAGGCACTGAGTACCCAATGAGCCCTGTGGTCAAAGTAGGTGCCACCAGTCCCTATGGGCGCCTGGTCCCCAAGGAAGGGTAGTGGCGCGGTGGTCCCTATGGGGCTGTGCGCAGTGAGTGTGGGGTGCACTGGGGGTGGCTCGAGGCCCTGGTCCAGGCGGATGCGTGTTGCTCCTAGGGTGCGCTAGTTCGAAAGGTATGCCCGTATGTGGGTGGGGGGTGTGGGGCCATTTGGGAGTAATACCCAAAGTATTTCAGTTCGTGTTGTTTATTCCCAAAACGTGGCCGATCGCTTAACTGTGTTGTCTCCTATGTCTGAACGGCCTCTCTATGGAGCCCTGGTCAAAAGTAGTGCACTAGTCCCTATGGGGCCCTGGTCCAAAGTAGTGCACTAGTCCCTATGGGGCCCTGGTCCAAAGTAGTGCACTAGTCCCTATGGAGCCCTGGTCCAAAGTAGTGCACTAGTCCCTATGGGGCCCTAGTCGAAAGTAGTGCACTACATAGGGGATAGGGTGCCATTTGGGATGGAGATTATTGACCTCAAAATGTTATTTCATTCGTGTTGTTTATTCCTCAAAACGTTCCGATCGCTTAACTCGTCTCGAATGATGTCATCATTGTGATTACAAATGGCTGTTGTTATTATGCTGTTGTTGTTATTGTTGACAATTGTTGTTGATTATTTCTTATTTCTTTTTCCTATGATTTATTTTTACGGTTTAAATCTTCAAACATGTTGAATTAATGATGTAATTTCCGTTTCGTTTGATCAGCTGTGAATTTGCACTGACCGCTTCGATCTGCTTGTGAGTGTACAGTAGAATATGTGGTGTGTGTGTGTGTGTGTGACTGTGTCGTAATGCCCGTAGTTTTTAGTCGGTTACCGTGACACCGTATGGCAGCAGGTAGCCTAGCGGTTTGGCCCAGTAACCAAAAGGTTTGTTGGTTCGAATCCCTGAGCCGACTAGGTGAGAAAAACAAAATGTGTTGACGTTTCCTTGAGTGAGGTACTTCACCCTAACTGCTCTGGATGAGAGCGTCTGCTAAATGACTATCATGTACATCTCTGTCTGATTGTCAGTTGTACTTTCTCTCTTCTGTCTATCACACTCCTCTGTTATCTGTCCATCCGCGTGGTGTGTATCTCAGGGGGCGAGGAGGAACGATGGGGGGGAAACGAGGAAATCTGAACACCAAAATAAGACATTTAGAGTGTATACAATTATTATTATTTTTTAAAGCACAAAGGAATATTAGGCACAAGATCACATCACAACTCACTATGATACTAGTCATACAAAGATAATATCCTATCACTGAAACACTAGACAAGACAAGGCAATGAGCTMTATTTAAGAGAACCTTCTTGATGCTGGAACAGTGTCATCTTAGAATTTGGAATGAGAAGGGCGCCATTTTTAACACGAGGTATCACACCATGTATTTACCAGTAGTAACTCTCTAAGTCAGAGTCCGCTCCACACACCCGTAAGGCCTTGGGGCTGTGAGATCTCTAGGGATCTCTGTTCTCTGTATTCCTCCGAGAGGAACTGTTGTTGTGCATTGAAGGACTTGGAGGGCTCCATCCAATCCGTACGGCGGTAGTTCAGCGCTATGGTGGGATTGAAATGTGATGGTTTACCATGAATGCATTATTCACGAATAAGGGAACATTGCCTTTTTACATTTCAATTGCGCTATAGTGCTGAATTTACGCAATACAGATTGAATCATCCCTAAATATAACATGACAATGGACTGACAGAGGAGGTGTGGGGCGTTGTGTATGGACCGCCCCACACCCCCTCTGTCAGTCTATACACAACACCCCACACCCCCTCTAATGCCAGTCTATACACAACACCCCACACCCCCTCTAATGCCAGTCTATACACAACACCCCACACCCCCTCTAATGCCAGTCCCTACAACCGAACCACCCCACCCCCCTCTAATGCAGTTCCCTAACACAACACCACCCCCACAACACGCCCCTCACCCCTTCTGCAAATGCCAGGTCTCCCATACACATACACCCCCACACCACGCACCCCAAATGCTCGTTACACAACACCCACACCACCCTCATAGATGCCAGTCTAATCAAAACAACATCCCCCACCACCCCCTCTAATGGCCAGTCCCTACACACCGCCCCAGATCGCGATACCCCTGCTCTAATGGTCCACGTCCGGGGTACAAACGCACCAGCCCCACCACAGCGATACGTACCCCTCTAATGTTTAGTTGCGTACACAACTGCCCACCACCCCTCTAATGCCAGGTCGTACACCACGATGGGAACACGGCCCCCACACTCCTCTAATGTCAGTCGTACACAACGCCACAGTCCCTCTAATGCCATCCGCGTACACCCAACTGCCGGCGCCTCCGAAGCCCGCCATGTGCCGCAACCCCCTCTAAATGTCAGTCGTAACATGCTTAAACAACGCCGACAGCACACATGAGATGAAAGAAAATGAAATGAAAACACAAATAAGAAGATATTGTATTCCCTGTTGTTCACTGTGTTTGGCTGGTTTAATGAAAATGAGATGTAACTAGACTGGTTCATGTCTGTTTAATTCAATTTAGACAGTATTATTAATATCACAACAGCTTCGTCGTCTCATCTTCAGCTGTACAGGGCTCTTTTAAAGAAAGACTTATTTAAGATGGCAGCTGTCGAACGTGCTATGTCCTTTGTTGTGAACAAGATTTTATTTTTATTTCATTCAAGATTTCTCAGTCTTTTAAAGAATAAACTAAACTATAACAAATCACGGAATAGTATAAGAAAGTAAATTGGAAAATTATATGATTGAAAAGCCGCTAAAAGACATGGCCAATGACCATGTTACAAACCTGTAACCTTGTATCATGGCTGGTTAGCGTTACAACCTGTAACCTTGTTCATAGCTGAGCGTTACAAACCTGTAACCTGTATCATGGCTGAGCGTTACAAACCTGTAACCTTGTATCATAGCTGAGTGTTACAAACTGTAACCACTTGTATCACTAGCTGAGCGTACAATACAAACCTGTAACCTTGTATCATAGCTGAGCGTTACAAAAACCTGTAACTTGTATCATAGCTGACGTTTACAAACCTGTAACCTTGTATCATAGCTGAGTGTTACAAACAAACTGTAACCTTGTATCATAGCTGAGTGTTACAAACCTGTTAACCTTGTATCATAGCTGAGTGTTACACCTGTAACCTTGTATCATAGCTGAGTGTTACAAACTGTAACCTTGTATCATAGCTGAGTGTTACAAACCTGTAACCTTGTATATAGCTGAGTGTTACAAACCTGTAACTTGTATCATAGCTGAGTGTTTACAAACCTGTAACCTTGTATCATAGCTGAGTGTTACACAACCTGTAACCTTGTATCATGTGAGCGTCTACAAACCTGTAACCTTGTATCATAGCTGAGCGTTACAAACCTGTAACCTTGTATCATAGCTGAGTGTTACAACCTGTAACCTTGGTATCATAGCTGAGCGTTACAAAACCTGTAACCTTGTATCATAGCTGAGTGTTACAAAAACCTGTAACCTTGTATCATAGCTGAGCGTTACAAAATGTAACCTTGTATCATGGCTGAGCGTTACAAACCTGTACCTTGTATCATAGCTGAGTGTTACAAACCTGTAACCTGTATATACTAGCTGAGGCGTTCACAAACCTGTAACCTTGTATCATGGCTGGACACTGTTACAAACCTGTAACCTTGTATCATAGCTGAGTGTTACAACCTGTAACCTTGTATTCATAGCTGGCGTTACAAACCTGTAACTTGTATCATAGCTGCAGCGTTACATACAAACCTGTAACCTTGTATCTGTGAGTGTTACCAAACCTGTAACTTGTATCATGCTGAGTGTTACAAACCCCTGTAAACGATGACCTGTTAATGTATCATAGCTGAGTGTGTACAAACCTGTAACCTTGTATCATAGCTGAGTGTTACAAACCTGTAACCTTGTATCATAGTTCACTAGAGTGAAGATGTATAAATCATAATGTTGACATGGATTTAGACGTAGGTCACGCGTCATGTTTTATCGCTTTATTAATGAGGCCTTGTCACATCATGAGTCAACAGCCAACCAAGGGAAGGAGCTGATCTGTTCAATGTTCTGCAGTACTCAGAATAACCACCGGGTGTCGCTCTAGGGCCACGGGACAATTACAGCCTGGCAACAGTGGTGGTGTGATGAAGTCACAGCGCCTGTGAAATGAGAAGAGGGGACATCCGTTGAAGGTCGTGATGTCATTCTGTTTAAGTCTACTAAAATAGATGAACTGGGAACAGCCACAGCTGATGACCTAGAGGGTCATGAGTTCAGGGTCTCCCCAAACACTGTCTGTAATGTTACAGAACGGCAGACAGACGGACATATCCTAGAGGCTACGGAGCAGGCCTCCCAAATAGGACTTTTGAAGTTAAACCTTCATTAGGTTGAAGCCTCCAGGCTACTGTTAATGAGACATCAGATGCCTGCAAGCTCCTTCAGCACCAAAGGAACAATTCAATTCCCCTTCTTCGAGGGCTCCCCGAGTGGCGCAGCGGTCTAAGGCACTGCATCTCAGTGCAAGAGACGTCACTACGGTCMCTGGTTTGAAACCAGGCTGTATCACATMCAGCCGTGATTGGGCGTCCYATAAGGCGGAACACAATTGGTCTAGCGTTGTCCGGGTTTGGCCCGGGGGGTAGGCCGTCATTGTAAATAAGAATTTGTTCTTAACTGACTTGCCTAGTTAAATAAAGGTTAAATAAAAAATGATTCTCCTGTGGTTTGTGGTTTTGATGAGTACATCAGAGAAGCATCTAGCTTTATCAGAACACCCTGCTTCATCCCTAATTAATACTCCCTTCATTCATGCATCATCCCATAGCCTACAGTACACAGTTCAGTTCAAATGAGAAAAAAAGGTGGGTGGAGAGGGAGGAGGAGAAGAGAGGGAGGAGGAGGAGAGAGAGGGAGGAGGAGGAGAGGGAGCGAGGAGGAGAGAGGGATGAGGAGAAGAGAGGGAGGAGGAGAGAGAGGGGAGGAAGAGATGAGAGGGGGAGGAGGAGAAGAGAGGGAGGAGGAGAATAGAGGAAGGAGAAATTGGGTGCATGCGTCTTACTATAAATAGTGTGATGTGAGGGCTCCCATGGAGTGACGCATTGGGTTGGAGTTGACTTCAGCTGTCCGCGTGTGTGTGTGCTGCGTAGCGTGGCGCCGTGTGTGTGCCGTGCCGTAGTGTGTGCGTGTGTGTGCTGTGTGTGGTGTGTGTGTGTGTGTGTGGCTGCGGCCGTCGCGTGCGTGCGTGGCGTGTGTGTGGCTTGGGTTGGTGTGACTGTCGCTGTCTGTGTGTGGTGTGTGCTTGTGCGTTGGTGTCGCTGTGCTGTTGCGTGCGTCGTCGTCCGTGTGCTGTGTGTGGTGTGTGTGCGTGTCGTGTGGTGTGTGTCATTGGGTGGAGTGGACTTTCAGCTGTCGCGTGCCGTGCGTGCGTGCGTGCTGCGTGCGTGCGTGGTGCGTGCGTGCTGTGTGTGTGTGTGTGTGTGTGGTGTGTGTGTGTGTTGTGTGTGCGTGCGTGTGCATCTGGGTTTGCTTTCAGCCGTCTGTTGTAGTTTGAGAGTAAGGACAACATTCCAATCCAGTCTGCCATGGGGCCTGGCTCAGTGTCTGTATTGATGTGGTCTGTATTGATGTGTGTTGTCATTGATGGGTGTCTGTATTGTATGTGTGTGTCTGTATTGATGTTGTGTTTGTATTGCATGTGTGTGTCATTATGTGTGTGGGTCTGGTATATTGTGTGATTGAGTGGTTGTTTGTTTGTCTGTATTGATGTGTGTGTATTGTGTGTGTCTGTCATTATGTGTGCAGATGTGTTCTGTTGAGTTTGTTCTGTATTGATGTGTGGTGGAAATTGTGTGTTGTGGTGTTGTGTGTGTTTTTTGGCTGTATTGGTGGGTTTATGATGTGGTGGTTATGATGTGTGGTCTGTTTGATGTCTTGTATGTTAGTGTTGTTGAAGTGATGTGATTAACAGAAATCCCCAAAAAGATAGTAAAACAACAAAATTGGCACCACTGGGGACATTTTGGTTAGTCCTAACAGGTCAAATGCTATTTCTAGGGGGTTAAGGTTAAGAATTATGTTAGGCGTTAAAATTAGGTTTAGGGTTTTGGTTAGTCAGGGGTTTAGTTTTTTCTTTTTTCGTGTTAAGGGATATGGGTTACGGTTTAGGATTGCGTTTAGGGAAAATATAATTTTGAATGGGACTGAAATGTGTGGGGTGCCCCACATGATTAGTTTATACAAGACTGTGTGTGTGTGTGGCGTGTGTTTGTGTGTGTCCGTTGGTTCTACTACTCAGATATGTTTCTCAAAACCCCTGGCTTATCCCATTATCC
>NW_019943049.1:199285-205694 GCF_002910315.2 Salvelinus sp. IW2-2015 | reverse complement strand
GTCTGTCTCTGTCTCCTGTCTCTGTCTTGTCTGTCTGTCTGTCTGTCTGTCTGTCTTGTCTTGTCTGTCTGTCTGTCTGTCTGTCTGTCTGTCTCTGTCTGTCTCTGTCTGTCTCTGTCTGTCTCTGTCTGTCTCTGTCTGTCTCTGTCTGTCTCTGTCTGTCTCTGTCTGTCTTGTCTGTCTGTCTGTCTGTCTGTCTCTGTCTCTCTCTGTCTGTCTCTCTCTCTGTCTCTGTCTGTCTCTCTCTCTGTCTCTGTCTGTTTCTCTCTGTTCTTGTCTGTCTCTCTCTCTGTCTCTCTCTCTGTCTCTCTCTCTCCTGTCTCTCTCTCTGTCTCTCTCTCTGTCTCTCTCTCTGTCTCTCTCTCTGTCTCTCTCTCTGTCTCTTCTCTGTCTCTCTCTCTGTCTCTCCTCTGTCTCTCTCCTCTGTCTCTCTCTCTGTCTCTCTCTGTGTTCTCCTCTTGTGTCTCTCTGTATCTCTCTCTCTCTCTCTCTCTCCCCTTCTCTCTCCCTCTCCCCATTTTTCTGTCTGCATCTTGCCTGGTTCTCATTGTAGCGGTTGCTCAGCCTTGTTCTATGTCTGTAAGTGTCATCTACTCCGCTCTGGGCTCCTCATTGTTGTGTCTTTCCTGACAATGAGGGTATTGGTTGGAGAAGTAGTACACGGGCTGTTCGGGAGTTGTAACACTGAGTGAAAGCACGCCCGCTCTTACACAGGGTCTTACAATACAATGCTTCACCCGTGTTGACGACAAAGGTAGGCCCTGGTGGAAGGTGGGGGAAGGTGAGGAGGGGTGGGAATGGAAGGAGAGAGGAGAGGGTTTATGAAGCCAGGTGGGGAGCTGATTGATGCATAAGGAGGAGAGGAGGGTTTATGAAGCTAGGTGGGAGTGATTGATGCAATAGGAGGAGAGGAGGGTTATGAAGTTAGGTTGGGAGCTGATGATGCATAAGGAGGAGAGGTTGGGTTATGAAGCCAGGTGGGAGCTGATTGATGCATAAGGAGGAAGAGGAGGGTTATGAAGCCAGGTGGGAGCTGATTGATGCATAAGGAGGAGGGAGAGAGGAGGGTTGTGAAGCTAGGTGGGAGCTGATTGATGCATAAGGAGGAGAGGAGGGTTATGAAGCTAGGTGGGAGCTGATTGATGCATAAGGAGGAGAGGAGATGGTTATGAAGTTAGGTGGAGCTGATTGATGCATAAGGAGGAGTGGAGGGTTATGAAGCTAGGTGGGAGCTGATTGATGCATAAGGAGGAGAGGAGGGTTATGAAGCCAGGTGGGAGCTGATTGATGCATAAGGAGGAGAGGAGGGTTATGAAGCTAGGTGGGAGCTGATTGATGCATAAGGAGGAGAGGGTTATGAAGCTAGGTGGGAGCTGATTGATGCATAAGGAGGAGAGGAGGGTTATGAAGCTAGGTGGGAGCTGATTTGATGCATAAGGAGGAGAGGAGGGTTATGAAGCTAGGTGGGAGCTGATTGATGCATAAGGAGGAGAGGAGGGTTATGAAGCTAGGTGGGAGCTGATTGATGCATAAGGAGGAGAGGAGGGTTATGAAGCTAGGTGGGAGCTGATTGATGCATAAGGAGGAGAGGAGGGTTTATGAAGCTAGGTGGGAGCTGATTGATGCATAAGAGGAGAGGAGGGTTTTAATGAAGCTAGGTGGGAGCTGATTGATGCATAAGGGGAGAGGGTTATGAAGCTAGGTGGGAGCTGATTGATGCATAAGGAGGAGAGGAGGGGTTAATGAAGCTAGGTGGGAGCTGATTGATGCATAAGGAGGAGAGGAGGGTTATGAAGTAGGTGGGAGCTGATTGATGCATAAGGAGGAGAGGAGGGTTATGAAGCCAGGTGGGAGCTGATTGATGCTAAGGAGGAGAGGAGGGTTATGAAGCAGGTGGGGAGCTGATTGATGCATAAGGAGGAGAGGAGGGTTATGAAGCAGGTGGGCTGATTGATGCATAAGGAGGAGAGGAAGGGTTATGAAGCTAGGTGGGAGCTGGATTGACTAAGGAGGAGAGGAGGGTTATGAAGCCAGGTGGGGCTGATTGATGCATAAGGAGGAGAAAGTAAAAGAATAACAGGTGAAAGAAGAAAAAGAAGGAAAAAATGAAAAAAAGAAAAATAGAGAGAGAGAGAGACAGAGAGAGAGGGGTGTTTGTAGGTAAGAAATAACACCTTGGGGGGAAAGATCCACCTAATTCAGTGTTTAGTTGTATTAGAAGGACATCTTCACTGATACAACAAGTCTGACAGGATACCGCTCCAGATACACTCAATAACTATGAAGTATTGATCTCTCGGTATTGATCTCCCGGTATTTCTTATATAAGCATCAGGGCTGATCCCATCCAGTCGGTTGTTCGGTCGCTACTCCGTTGGTCGGTTGCAAAATTGATTATATATAAATATATAACGTTTTTTAATAACGCGCAAAACATCTGTGTGATTCGCACCGGTCCCAGTGGACTCACCCATTGCGAACGCTGCATGGATGGCCCCGTCGATCACTATAGACAGGCATCAGAGACATAAGGCTTGATAACATTTTGTAAAATAAATTAAATCGAATAGTTTGTTTTTCCTCCCATTGATGGCTACTGCTGTGGACCCTGACACCATGTGTGGGAGTATTTCTTAGAGCCACAGTACGTGTGGAGATTAACGTGTTTAATCATGTTATGTTGGAGTCAAGGAGGAGCGCATGCACAACGCGCACGTGTCTCTCCGGGATGCGCGCTCTCTCTCTCTCCCGCCAATTCGTGCGTATTCATTGTATCACAACTCCATTGTGCGAATTGTTTTCCATTTGATTGTTAGTGTCTAACGATTCCCCATGACGTATATCACCAGTAATACATTTAGCCCGTTAATCATCATGATTTCTACTACGTTTGTTTGGTTACGGTCATTTACGTTGATAAACGGACAKCTTATAACTTCAATTAAAACACCGTTTCAAATAGCCGCCTGTCTCTTTTCAATAGCCAGGCAACAACGGCTCACATCTCAGCAAATTATCGCCGGTTTCAAATAAATGCCGGGTCGAAATGAATTGTTTATGAGATTTAATGTTAGATTTTTTCATTAAATAATAGAATGCTAGCAGATAGCCAGACTTCCAGTCATTGCGCTAACGCTAGTTAGCATCGGCTGGTGAAACTACCTGTAACTGCCTTCATACTGGGCACAGAG
Organism: Salvelinus sp. IW2-2015; assembly: GCF_002910315.2. NCBI lineage: Eukaryota > Metazoa > Chordata > Actinopteri > Salmoniformes > Salmonidae > Salvelinus > Salvelinus sp. IW2-2015. The sequence continues at coordinate 202,503 of NW_019943049.1, read as the reverse complement.
ACGTAACAATATAATCCACCAGCTCATCTGACTCTGGGGGGGTAAATCCATTAGTACCCCTTTAAAATGTGTTCATTATATTATGATTATTCCAGTCCTTTACCCTTCTCATTGTCTGATTGGACACGTTGTTTGCAGAGCCTTCAACCTCGACTACACTTGTGAGGAACACGTCTTGGTTTAGTTCATTCCATTTACGAGATGTCAATTTAATTTATTCACTGTCTTTTTTGTTTGGCGGGGGGGGGGGGGCTCCTGTCAATGTTGAGGAAGGATGCAGCTAGAAGTAGGTCTGACTACGATACCATAGAAGTAGAGTCTATAGACTACCTGATTACACTAGAAGTAGGTCTATAGACTACCTGATTACACATAGAAGTAGGTCTATAGACTACCTGCCTATTACACATAGAAGTAGGTCATAGACTACTGGCCCTGATTACACATAGAAGTAGGTCTATAGACTACCTGGCCCTGATTAACATAGAAGTAGGTCTATAGACTACCTGGCCCTGATTACACATAGAAGTAGGTCTATAGACTACCTGGCCTGATTACACATAGAAGTAGGTCTATAGACTACCTGGCCCTGATTACACATAGAAGTAGGTCTATAGGCTACCTGCCCTGATTACACATAGAAGTGGTCTATAGACTACCTGGCCTGATTACACATAGAAGTAGGTCTATAGACTACCTGGCCTTGATTACACATAGAAGTTGGTCTATAGACTACCTGCCCTATTACACATAGAAGTTGGTCTATAGACTACCTGGCCCTGATTACACATAGAAGTTGGTCTATAGACTACCTGCCTGATTACACATGGAAGGAGGTCTATAGACTACCTGATTACACATAGAAGTAGGTCTATAGACTACCTGATTACACATAGAAGTAGGTCTATAGACTACCTGCCCTGATACACATAGAAGTAGTCTATAGACTACCTGGCCCTGATTACACATAGAAGTAGGTCTATAGACTACCTGATACAATAGAATAGGTCTATAACTACCTGGCCCTGATTACACATAGAAGTAGGTCTATAAGGCTACCTGGCCCTGATTACACATAGAAGTAGGTCTATAGACTACCTGATTACACATAGAAGTAGGTCTATAGACAACCTGGCCCTGATTACACATAGAAGTAGGCCTAGTCTAGGTCAGGTGTAGAATATCTGAGTGTAGTCTAGTCAGACTCAAACCTTCCATTGTCCCGGAGAAACAGATCTCTCATTGGGATGCAAAGCTTGGTCATTACCACACATTCTATTACCATACCTGTCTTGTCATTATGAGATTACCAATTGATCAGAAGTGCTGAAATGGAAAATCAAAAAAAAGGAAGGACTTTAATTTTTTTCCTTCTCATCCTCTCCATTGAAGTGATTGGTTTTCCATCAGAGGCTTTTAGTGGCAAACTGCTCACCACTGAAGTGGATTGGAGCAGTCACTGTGCTAAGCCATCATGCCCTGTGAATCTAAGAGGAGGCCATCATGCCCTGGGAATCTAAGAGGACACATGCCCTGGTGAATCTAAGGAGCGATCATCCTGTGATAAGGAGGCCATCATCCTGTGAATCTAAGAGGAGGCATCATGCCCCGTGAATCTAAGAGGAGCCATCATGCCCGGGATCTAAGAGGAGGCCATCATGCCCTGGTGAATCTAAGAGGAGGCCTATCATGCCCCGTGAATCTAAGAGGACGCTATCATCCCCGGTGAATCTAAGAGGAGGCCATCATGGCCCCGGCGGAATCTAAGAGGAGCTATCATGCCCGGGAATCTAAGGAGCCTCATGCCCCGTGGAATCTAAGAGGAGGCCATCATGCCCCGGTGATTCTAAACGAGGCCATCTGCCCCGGCGAATCTAAGAGGAGGCAGTCAGCCCCCGGAATCTAAGGAGGCCATCATGCCCCGGCGAATCTAAGAGAGCCATCATGCCCTGGCAATCTAAGAGGAGGCCATTCATGCCCTGGCAATTCTAAGAGTGAGCCATCATGCCCCTGGCGAATCTAAGAGGAGGCCGTCATGCCCTGCGAATCTAAGAGGAGGCGTCATGCCCTGGCGAATCTAAGAGAGCCGTCATGCCCTGGCGAATCTAAGAGGAGCCGTCATGCCTGGCGAATCTAAGAGGAGGCCGTCATGCCCTGGCGAATCTAAGGGAGGCCGTCATGCCCTGGCGAATCTAAGAGGGAGGCCGTCATTGCCCTGGCGAATCTAGAGAGGAGGCCGTCATGCCCTGGCGAAACCTAGAGGAGCCGTCATGCCCTGGCGAATCTAAGAGGAGCCGTCTGCCCCTGGCGAATATCTAAGAGGAGGCCGTCATGCCCTGGCGAATCTAAGAGGAGCCGTCATGCCCTGCGAATCTAAGGCAGGAGGCCGTCATGCCCTGCGAATCTAAGAGGAGGCCGTCATTGCCCTGGCGAATCTAAAGAGGAGGCCGTCATGCCCTGGCGAATCTAAGAGGGAGGCCGTCATGCCCTGGCGAATCTAAGAGGAGGCCGTCATGCCCTGGCGAATCTAAGAGGAGGCCGTCATGCCCTGCGAATCTAAGAGGAGCCTTCATGCCCTGGCGAATCTAAGGGAGCCATCATGCCCTGCTGAAATCTAAGAGGAGCCATCATGCCCTGCGAATCTAAGAGGAGCCATTCATGCCCTGGTGAATCTAAGAGGAGGCCATCATGCCCTGGCGAATCTTAAGAGGATGCCATCATGCCCTGGTGAATCTAAGAGGAGCCATCATGCCCTGGTGAATCTAAGAGAGGCTATCATGCCCCTGGAATCTAAAGGAGGCTCATGCCCTGGTGAATCTAAGAGGAGCTATCATGCCCCTGGTGAATCTAAGAGGAGGCCATCATGCCCTGGTGAATCTAAAGGAGGCTATCATGCCACCTGGTGAATCTAAGAGGAGCCCATCATGCCCTGGTGAATCTAAGAGGATGCCATCATGCCTGGTGAATCTAAGAGGAGCCATCATGCCCTGGTGATTTAAGAGGAGCAGTCATCCCTGTGATCTAAGAGGAGGCTATCATGCCCCTGGTGAATCTAGAGGAGGCTTCATGCCCTGGTGAATCTAAGAGGAGGGCATCATGCCCTGGTGAATCTAAGAGAGGCCATCATTGCCCTGGTAATGCTAAAGATAGCCATCATGCCTATAGAATCTAAAAACTGGCCCTTGGTGAATCGAAGATGATGCGAGGCGAGAGAGGAA
>NW_019943049.1:175607-195193 GCF_002910315.2 Salvelinus sp. IW2-2015 | reverse complement strand
GCGAGTGAATCACCTTTCTCCTTTATTCACCTGCAACGCATAATCCTGGACATACAGGTTGGTTAACACCAGTTTCTCATGTTGTTTATCTGATTATATATTTTAACTTATTTCATCCTATTGTTAGCTTAAATTTTGATTTTACATTAGTTATTTTCCAATAGCCCCATCCTATTCTAGACCACAAATGTACCCCTCCCCCGTTTGATACCTGGCTCTGCCGGTATTCACCACCACTCAATAATGACTTAGTACATTATAATATAGAAACGTCCCTTTCATTCGCCGCATATCCAATTCTCCCTTGGGCGTACATTCATATCTATTCTTTTCCAATTCTCTGTCAAGTGACTTATCTACTTTAAAATGTATCTGTGCTGCTTATATGTGTTAACCCCCTTCTGTCCTATCTTATTTCACAGCCTACCTTGCTCATTTCCTGGTCCACCCTCCCCACTCTACTCTCAAACCTTCAAGGTCTCAACAGTGCGGGGTAGACCCATCTGTCTGCCTTTTTCTAATAATAGTCAATAACGACTATGTGTTCTTTTGCAATATTAACTAAGTGTCTCACTGTTTTGACTTTATCTATCCCAAATGGATTTAAAAATAACAACATGTCTTATAGTGTCAATCTCTAAAGTCCTTACATAACCTTAATAAACCTATCTCTATCTTCTAATGGCCAAAACAAATGCTAACCTTATGGTCAAGAGTTATAAACTAGTATCCCAAATGACACAAATTCATTATTCTCACTACATTCCCCCGTGAGTGATCAAGTCACCGGAAAATGCAACAAAAATAGGTCAAAAAGGTTACACCTACATTCGTGTTCCATACCATATCTAGGCATACCAAAAGAACCCTTTATCTTCTCAAAGTCCCTTGCCTAAATAAAACTCAGAAAGTAAAACTCCTATTCCAATATGAGTGTATTCTTTTAAGATATATTGTCTCTGGGAACACGGAAAACCCCCTAACCCAAACGTTTACCACAAAAACAAAACCTAATAATTATGATAATACCCTTAAATCATTCGTTTTAAATTTCCCCGATGTTTCATGTAACACAACTGTGATAAACGTGTACTGTCCCTTTAAAAACTCCCTGCCAGCCATACCAGGTTGCGAGTCGTTCATTGTTTCCCATAATGAAAACAGATCACGTTTAGAACACGTTTACTTATTGTTCGAATTCTCTGGTGTTACCTAAACAAAAACCAATAACTTTCAGCAACTTTTGAAAAGTATCTCAAAGCTATAATGTACACATTTTCCCTCTAAATGACACAACCAATTTTCTCTAGCATAATTTAATACGGCCACACCCGGTGGGGAAAGTACAAATTTTATCCCGTTCCTCCTATAATACTCAATGCTAAATTCAAAGTTGTGGTTAAATATATGGATTTGCCAATCATTATCAAATGTTAAATATACAGGTTTAGTACTTTTATCAAATAGATTAGTATAGTTCAAATAAAGATATGCGTTTACTAGCGCTCAACCTGTGTTCAGAACGCAGCAACTAGCCAATATAATACCAAAAATGACTGTCTTATTCCTGCCTCTAGCAAAACATCTAGTTACCCCAACTAAGTTTGGCAACAAAACTATCGTATAAGTAAAATCGACTTCTCAACTTTCTCCATTCCAAAGTGTAAACTTACCATATACTTCGCTAATTTATATCGCATGTCACCCAATCCATAACATAATATCATTAGTCTGTTAAATTTAACCTGAATAAGTTATTAAACGTATTCTTCTCTCTACTCCGAATTGGTTTTAAGTTTTTTCTCTGTCACCAGCACTCAAACAGGCTCCCCGTTTGCTGGGAGACCGTTGAGTGCTGCAATACTGCCATCTTCTGTCCATTCTCTGTATAGCTCTCCACCCCCAGACTATTCTAAGAGTTATGAGTGTGTGGAGGAATATCACAAATAAGGGGCCAGATATCCCTAGCCTTGCCCAGGGAGTGAGAAATGTCCCTGTAACTGGGTGAGGTTCCTTTTTCAGGGGAGGCGGAGTTTGATGCCGCATCGCATCGAATCGAATTTAGGCCGCTCAAATCAGCTCTGACTTCTGTCAGTGTTCTGGAAGGAATTGGAGCTGGAGTGCAATGTGTGAGGTGGTGCCAAGGTGCGCCTGATTTTACCTTTGACCTGGACTGAGTGTGAAGTAACCTCCTTCACTTCGTACGGTCCAGTCCACCTGGGGTCCAGCCACTTTCTCTTGTGGACTTTACCCCTCACCCAGTCACCAACCTTTACCTTCAGCGGTGCCGGATCTCTCGTCAGCTCCCCCTCTCGGACCTTGCGAATCTGTGTGGAGAGAGCTGCAGAAAGTTCCGTCAGTTTTTTCACATAATTACATCAAGAGCGGGCATATGACCGCCCTCTCTTGGTGGACCAGGCATGACTCTTCCAGTCATTATCTCATGAGGAGAGAGATGGGTGCCTGCCCCTGGAGAGGCTCTCATGGCCATCAACGCCAGAGGCAGGGCTTCAACCCATGTCAACTTCGAACCTGCACATACCTTGGCTATCTTAGCCTTCAAAGTTTGATTGGCGCGTTACACGAGACCCTGAGATCGGATTTGTCGTGGGAGACCATACCTAGGTATGAGTTCTGTTTGTAGCCACTTAATGACCGACCTAGCATATTCCCCGCCGCTGGTACTGCCCCAACCCATGATTCTTTGGTCTAAAAAATTCATTTAACTTAAGTTTTGGGACGGTGGTGGTGGCCATTTTATCAGTTAGGTTATATCTGGGGTTTTACTATCTTGGTGCACTTAGCCCGTCACTGGCCGAGGCCAGCAATGTATTCTCGGCGCTGACACCGACTTATCTCTGGTGCCCCACACTCGTACACAAAGAATTATTTACAGCAGTTATTACTGTTAATCAGTTTTTCGAGTTATTATATATCTTCTCAAAAGGTATCAGAATCGCCCTTTTGGAACAATATACCAACAAACTCAAGCGCTCCTAAAATAATTATCAATTCAATTTTAGGAATTATTTTGCAAAAGTTATTATCGTTTTTCAGTTTTTCGAGTTGTTATATATTTTCCCAGAAGGTGTCAGAATCGCCCTTCTGGAACAATATATCAACAAACTCAAGCGCTCCTAAAACAATTATCAATTCAATTTTAGGAATTATGGAAATACCAACATCACCAAAGGGAAAAAAGTCAACACAGCATTCGGCACGGCGGCCCAACAGTTCAAAAGGGACTCGGCGGTCTTTTATACGTTATCCCTTGGTCGGTCTCATGAAACGGCCAACCTCACAAATGTTCAACACAAAATCTTCATTTATAACATTATTTCATAACAAACAGTTTACACATTTCATTTATCCCAGTTCCTTCCAGTATATCTAGTTGGGTGCCAAACCAACCTTCTATCTGACTCGAACTTCCTCTATAATGTTCCTCCCGGTCTGACTCTCTGGATCCTTCTCTCGTGAACCCACTCTCCCAGCCGGCTTAAACTTAATACATATGTTCCTCTCGGTCTAATATTCTCTTAGCCGACTTAAACCATTACATGTGTTCCTCCCGGTCTGACTCTCTAGGTCCTTCTCTTGTGAACCTACTCTCCCAGCCGGCTTAAACAATTACCATTATTTACCCAATATTTTTACTCATTATGCCTTTGATTACTTATTGTATTATTTCATATTAATCACAATTTAGCAGTAACCCAATACTCACTCTCAGTACTTCTGATCTTAAATTTGGATTTTTCTATTATACAATATGCAGATTTTGTTTTAACAGGTTCTGCTTACCTTCGTTTAGTCGACTTTTAGATCAGTTTCCCGAGGTGAGCTGGATTCCTGGTCTCCTGGTGTCAGGTCACCCGTCCTTCTGGATCTGTCTCCTACTTGTCTCTCTCTCCTGTATCAACCATCTATGGACCGAATTCAATATTTAGAAAACCATCCTCTGCTACCAATTTTGTTGATATCTGAATTACTGGAGAACTGAGATCAAGTAGAGACTCTGGACGAAGTGGATCAGGTATGGTAAAAGGCCGTTTATTCAGAGTAAAAGTATCAAGTACAAGCGTGCAYGGACTCGTTCATTCAGCTCTTAGGGAACCTTCAGACAGAGCCCCGAAAACATAGTGCAAATGTATTTTATACAGGTAATAAAGTAGGTTGAGTCTGGCTGGTCTGGTCTTCTGGTTGGTCCTGATGAGTTGGGCGAGGTCCCCTTCAGGCTAGTATCACTGTCCCATTGGCTCTCAGTAGAGTTCTTTGTCTTCAGAAATGTTCAGCTAAAACAGGAGATTAGGTGTGTGCGTAGATGTTCCTGTCATATCTGTGTGTCTCTGTAAAATGTTCAGCCTAAAGAGGAGATTTTGTGTGTGCGTAGATGTTCCTGTTTTATCAGTGTTTATGAAAGGTTTGTGCCAGCCCTCTGTCCTTGGGTGTGTGTGTGTCTCAGTATCTCGTGAAATGCAGACCCAAGCACCCTGTTGGTCAAGGCCTTTCCTGTTTTAATCAGTGTTTGTGTGGGGTTTGTGTCAGCCATCTGTCTCTGGGTGTGTGTGGGTCTCAGTATCTGCTTTATGAGTTTGTGAGAAACCCTGTTTTGAAAGAAGTTAGTTATAACAATGTAATAGGGATATGCTTGTGTTATATTAAATGGTATTTATTACACAACTAAGTGAGTTAAGTGGTCAGGGAAGTATTTAGAAACCAGCAGACCACGAACCTGGGTCAAGATAGCTTGTTGGGTAATTATACTCTGGACAACATCTTAAGGGGGGAATATGGGAACAAAAATATTCTTACTGTCAAGCAACAGGGGAAAGAAGATGCATATGAGCAAAATAAGGCATTCTTAGACTAATTTAAGGGCTGAACTAGTGACTGATTAAATGTTATTGGTCACACACAACGTGTTTTGCAGATGTTATTGCGGGTGTAGCGAAATGCTTGTAGATAGAAATCCATTACTGTAAATGGTATGATTAGGAGGTCAAGGGTAATTTCCACGGGGTGTTAGTTACAGGTGGACTAAGATGGCGACAAAGAACATGGTTGATGTTTTACGTTCTCCCAACCAATTGTGCAATTTTATATATTTTTTTCATTTTGTGTAACTTATTTTTTAAACGTATTGTGTACATAATGTTGCTGCTAGTCTCTTATGACCGAAAATAAAATGTGGACATCAGAAAAGTGATAACTCACCGCGGACTAGAAGAAACGTTTTCCTTTAACGAGTCCGACGAGAAGGATATCCTGCTTTCACGGGTACAGCCCAGATCCACGCCTTTTGCGTGAAGAAAAGACGCCGGAAAAGGGGACGCAGATCAGGGATCCTTCTGAGAACCCGTAGGCGAGCGAGTAAACTCCCAATGCCTTCCAGACTCCTTGCTAACGTGCAATCGTTAGAGAATAAAGAATACCTACTACTAAGATTATCCTACTAAAGGGACAACGGGACATTAACCTCTAACGGCCCTCTACCCCGGGTCCGGGATCACCCCCCACCCCCCCCCACACTGATTAGCATAGCTAGCATAGCTTCACAAGTAGATAGTAGCATCTAAATATCATTAAATCACAAGTCCAAGACACCAGAAGAAAGATACAGATCTTGTGAATAAACCCATCATTTCTGTTTTTTAAAATGTTTTACAGGGAAGACACAATATGTAAATCTATTAGCTAACCACGTTAGCAAAATACACCACTATTCTAACTCCATCAGTTTCTTACTCCTTCAGGTGCTATCACCAATTCGGCTCAACTAAGATATTGATAGCCACTAACCAAGAAAAAACATCCTCAGATGACAGTCTGATAACATATTCATGGTATAGGATAGTTTTTGTTAGAAAAAAGTGCATATTTCAGGTAGAAATCACAGTTTACAATTGCACCGACCATCACAAATTGACTAGAATTACTAGATAGAGCAACGTGTATGACCAATTTACTCATCAAAAAACATTTCATAAAAATAGACAAAGCATAGCAATGGAAAGACCCAGTTTTGTTGATTTCAGACCATATTTCAGATTTTTCTAAGCGTTTTTCAGCGAAAACACAATAAATCGATAAGTTAGCATACCACATGTGCAAACGTACCAGAGCATCGATTCCAGCCAAAGAGCGCTATAACGTAATCACCGCCAAAATATATTAATTTTTTCACTAACCTTCTCAGAATTCTTCCGATGACACTCCTGTAACATCATTTTACAACATACATATACAGTTTGTTCGAAAAGGTGCAATTTAGCCATACAAAACCGTGGTTACACAATAAAAATACTAGGAAATCAAGCCTCAATATGTCTGACGTCATCTATCAGAGTGATCTAGTTAATCGACAGATATCATATACTTGACTAAAAAATACAGGGTTGACAGGAATCGAAAGACAAATTAGTTCTTAATGCAACCGCTGATTTACATTTTTAAAAATATCCTTACTTTTCAATACAGGGTTGCCAAGTGAAGCTATACCAAACAAAATGGCCGAAATATGCGTTTAAAATATTTCGACAGAAACACGATTTATCATATAAATATTGCTTACTTTGAGCTGTTCTTCCATCAGATTCTTGGCAATGTATCCTTTCTATGTTATAAACGTCTTTTGGTCGATAGATGTCCTCTGTCCTTCGAAATGTCCACCACCAACGACCGACACCCCGAAACGTTTCCAAAGCTAAAATGTGCACGGCAAATAAATTCCTCAGAATCGCACTAAACGGATATAAATTGCTATAAAACGGTTAAAATTAACTACWTTATGATGTTTTTAACAACTATAACGACTGAAAACATGACCTGAGAAATATTGCTGGTTAGAAAACGATTTGGAACGAGGCAAGTCCGATGTCCTTCACGCTTCAGGCGCGCGACGAGAAAGGGAGGTACCTCTACGTTTTGGTCTTTTATAATGGCTGTGATAGTCCCATCCATTTCATTCAAAGCGTGATGACGTACAGACACCCAGAGGAAGACGTAGGCAGTGTCGGTTTCTTCATAGCATTCACAGGCACCTTAAAAACAGACCCCAGATCAGGTGTAAAAAATTCTGAAATCTGAACCCTGTCATGAAAAGTGCTGTAGATATTGTTCTGTACCACTCAGAGACAAAATTCCAACTTCTATAGAAACTAGATRGTGTTTTCTATCAAATAATAACATTAATATGCATATTGTACGATCAAGAATTTATCACGAGGCAGTTTAATTTGGAGAGACAAATATGCTAATGTGGAACAGCACCCCCTATAGTTCCAAGAAGTTAAGAACTGCAACATCTTATGTTTCACAGAGACTTGGCTGAACGAAGAAACGGACAATACAGAGCTGGCGGGATTTTCCATGCACTGGCAGAACAGAGACGCTACCTCTGGTAAGACGAGTGGTGGGGGTGTGTGTCTTTTTGTCAATAACAGCTGGTGCGCGATGTCTAATATTGAAGAAGTTTAGAGGTATTGCTCGCCTGAGGTAGAGTACCTTATGATAAGCTGTCGTCCACACTATCTACCAAGAGAGTTCTCATCTGTATTAATGGTAGTCGTCTATTTACCACTACAAAGCGAAGCCGGCAATAAGACCTCTCTCAAACAACTCTATAAGCAAAGAAGAAAATGCTCACCCAGAAGCGGCGCTTCTAGTGGCCGGGAACTTTAATGCAGGCAACTTAAATCAGTTTTACCAAATTTTTACCAGCATGTCACATGTGCAACCAGGGGGAAAAAACTTTGACCACCTTTACTCCACACACAGAGATGCATAGAAGCTCTCCCCCGCCCTCCATTTGGCAAATCTGACCACAATTCTATCCTCCTGATTCCTGATTACAAGCAAAAACTAAAGCAGGAAGTACCAGTGACTCGCTCAATACGGAAGTGGGCAGATGATGCAGATGCTACACTACAGGACTGTTTTGCTAGCACAGACTTGAATATGTTCCGGGATTCATACAGTCATCAGTCATCGGCTTCATCAATAAGTGCATCGATGACGTTGTCCCTACGGTGACTGTACGTACATATCCCAACCAGAAGCCATGGATTACAGGCAACATCCGTATTGAGCTAAAGGCTAGAGCTGCCGCTTTCAAGGAGCGGGAGACTAATCCGGACACTATGCCCTCAGACGAACCATCAAACAAGCAAAGCGACAATACAGGATTAAGATTGAATCTTAATCTTCAAATCATATTTTTGCAGGATGATTGATGATGATGATCCTTGCGAATGATTTTGCCGAAGATTGTATCTTGTATCAGGCTCTGACACTCGTCGGATGTGGCAGGGCTTGAAAACTATTACAGACTACAAAGGGAAACCCAGACGCGAGCCTACCAGACGAGCTAAATGCCTTTTATGCTTGCTTTGAGGCAAGCAACACTGAAGCATGCATGAGAGCACCAGCTGTTCTGGATGACGATGTGATAACGCTCTCGGTAGCCGATGTGAACAAAACCTTTTATTAGGTCAACATTCACAAAGCCGCTGGGCCAGACAGATTACCAGGACGTGTACTCAAAGCATGCGCAGACCAACTGTCAAGTGTCTTCATTGTCAACCTCTCCCTGACCGAGTCTGTAATACCTAAATGTTTCAAGCAGACCACCATAGTCCCTGTGCCCAAGGAAGCGAAGGTAACCTGCCTAAATAATTATCGCCCCGTGGCACTCACGTCGGTAGCCATGAAATGCTTTGAAAGGCTGGTCATGGCTCACATCAACATCATCCTCCCGGACACCCTAGTCCCACTCCAATTAACATACCGCCCCAACAGATCCACAGATGACGCAATCTCAATCGCACTCCACACAAGCTTCCTGCCATCCAAGACCTAAGGAGGAGGGATGTATATTATTTTTGTGAAATTGGAAGTCTATTAATTGTGGTCCTGAAAACGCAAACCATGATATTGAAGTGCCCCGAGTCGATATGCATTATTTATTGGTTGTGTGGTGCATTGGCACAGAAATCTGTTGGTGGAAAATTTGTTGCATTTACTTTATATAATTAGGCAATAGGGCCAAAAGGGGTGTGGTATATGGCCAATATACCACAGCTAAAGGCTGTTCTTTATGCACGATGCAACGCAGAGTGCCTGGATACAGCCCTTAGCCGTGGTATATTGGCCATATACCACAAACCCCCAAGGTGCCTTAGTGTTATTATAAACTGATTACCAACATAATTAGAGCAGAAAAAAATAAATGCTTTGTCATATGGTCTGATATACCACGCCTGTCAGACAATCAGCATTCAGGGCTCGAACCACCCAGTTTATAATTATAAATATGGCATTAAAATGTTGAAAATCTGATCTCCCCCTAGCTGATCATTGTCTGCAACAGGCTCATTTTGAACAGTACATTTCAAACTGTCCCTAAAAGAAGGCTGGCCGGGAGAGCTCATCCTGAGAAGGGCACAGCACATGCATTTTAAAGGTAATTTAGGCTTGGGCTGACATTTGCAGCATTGGCTGTGTTAATGCAATCTGCACCAAGTCATGGAAGTTGCCTTTAAACAGCAACCTATAGCCTACAGTCAGTGTGCACAGACCTTTTGGGGGGCATGTGCTCAACAAAAAAAAAGGGCACTCCACCCCAAATAAACCTCTGCAACCACGCGGTCACAGACTTGTTGAGCAATTATTATAAGAAGAGGGGAAAGCAGCACAATCTGATGAGTAAACTATTTATTAAACTACTTTGAACTGGAATAAATGCTGCACTTACTAACAATGACCAGCACATTTCCAGTCAAAATACAAGATTGTAAGAAATACTGTAGTCTACATTACTATATCAACACAACTCCAATTGTTGCCTCTATCATTTATCCCAGTGCTTTTCAAACTTTTTGACCCGCTACTCCTGAAAAGGAGTGGTACAAAAGGTGCGACCCCACATGCATGTGCGCAGTTGCTGCAAATGTAGCCAATCATTACATCCATAAACATTTATGCACAATATGATACATTATGACATCAAACCAAATGTGTGTCATGGGAAAAGCATTGTTACTGTAGCCTAGTAACCTATCTAGGTGAAAGTGAAACAAAAAAATATGCCACGACTTTTTGTCCATGTGAGTAAGCTGCCATTTTAGCTTTTACAGATCACGGTGTCCTGTCCTCTCCTGTAAATATGGACATGTAGGCTAGGCTATTGACAGTGACTGATGGACAAGCAGCAACAAATTATAGCCTATTGAAGATAACCGAAGAGTTAACAGGTGTTTTGAGCTCAATACATGGCATTTCAATATTCATTGAATTAGCAGAGAAGGAATAAACATTTGTCCTACCAGAGGTAAGGGTTAAAAATATATATATTAAGCCTGCARAAGTTGCCCAATTGAGGAGAGACTGGCTTGCATATAACTATCACCCGTGACTCCCACAATCTCTATGATAGGCCTATAGCCTAGCCTAACTAAATGTATGATTATTCAGTTTAGCTTTACAGCAGTCATGTCAAGAACAATAAACCAGCAGCAGGGCTGTGCCAACCGACTGTAATATTTATCAATATTATTTTTCTGGCCATATGATCCGAATTTAAACCAACATCTGGAACAATAGAATCACTAAATTAATTGTAGGCACATTGGAGTCATGGCTACCCATAACCTAAACAACCCAACAGGACAATAAAGTAGAAATAAAACAACTCTCACATATAGCCTAGGCTGAAGAAAACAAAACATATCATCAGAAGCCCATATGAACCTATAGCCTGAAGCTACACAAAAGTAGCCTAGTTCAACGTGGAGAAGGGACTAGTTTTGCGAGGAAACAGCGCCATCTGTGGTCCAATTTGTGGACAAATTGTGTGACATATATTTTTTCTCCCAAATGCAGTACTTCTCAATGTCTTTCCACCAATATATATATATTTTTATGTATTATAGAGGCGTTTTGACATTATTTTAGTCTACGGCACCATCTGCCTTTGTAACAGTCTGTCGACTTCAAGCCAAATGTGACCGGTTTCAGGAAACTAGGCGTATGTCGCAAGTCACGACTTCACAGGAGAGCCATTTGATTTATTGATTTATTTATTTTTAATCAAAATGCRTTATTTGTCAGAAATGCCTTCTGGAATATATGAACTTCATGTGCCTTAATAACAAACTTGTATACCATCTGTAAATATTTATAAAATTGTTAAATGATGAGAAAAGGCCACAGAAAAGGTCTAGCTAGCTATATTTTCAGATATTACACGTTTCAAATTTTGACAAAGTGGTTTAATTTCAAGCTTAAGTGTTCTGTTAGCTAGCTAACGTTAGCTGGCTGGCTCCCTAGCTAATGATACGTGTATGATGTTATTATTTGTATTCCAGATTTTTTTGCTGAGCTAGTTAGAGCCCAATGTTAGCTAGCTACCACTGAACCTGGTTGGTTAGCTCCCAGCAGATTCATGCAGGGTAGTAACGACATAATTTGGCACTATGTTCATTGTTGTTTAACTAGCTAACATTAGCTGGCTGACTCGTTAGCTAATGTTACATGACGTGTGTGATCTTACACATTGTTTACTTAGCTAGGTTCATTGTTTACCTAGCTAGGTTCATTGTTTACCTAGCTAGCTAGCTACATGTCTTAAGCTAAAGTGTACAACACCCGTTGAATATGGCCGGTGTCAGTAAATGTCGGCAAAAAAGCGTAACGAATTTGTTGCCAGCAGAGCTGGTTAGGCTGTTTTTATGTTATCCAGAGGTAAATAAATCATCGGCCAGAGCATCAAGTGTGCGCTCAGAACGCTCCGAGAGCGAATCGAGATTGGTGGGAATATCACCGTATATCACCGGCTAAATCTTAAGAGGGTGTGAACGATGCTGAATGGGTGTAAACAAAGAGGAACTCTTCACTAGATACCAAAACATTCAAAGGCCATTTTCTCAAAAGTGAGTTTACAGGTTTATCAACTTTCAAAGCAGAATTAATTTCCCATTGTTCCTCAAAAATGCAGCGTATGATGTACCATTTTGTAGGAAGTCAAATTAAGAATGAATATGCTATAACAGTTATGTTAATAAAGACAAACATTAGGCCCCGTTACTCTATAATGAATATCACGTTTTATCTTGTTACCATAAAATGTCAAGAGATACTTCTCATTGGACAGAACAGAGTCAGTGTGGTTGACACTCCAGACTTCTTCTATGCAACACACACACAGGAGGGTTTGAGTTCAGAGATGTTTTGTACTTTAATTAAACATTTGTACGTCGTTACAACACTGTATATATACATAATATGACATTTGAAATGTCTTTATTCTTTTGGAACTTCTGTGAGTGTGATGTTTACTGTTAATTTTTATTGTTTATTTCACTTTTGTATATTATCTACTTCACTTGCTTTGGCAATGTTATCATATGTTTCCCATGCCAATAAAGCGCCTTGAATTGAATTGCATCCATCTGGGCATTTTTTTAACATTAGACTAATGAATGAAATTACTTTTAATGGTATACCCAGGGCCTCAGAGCAACATTTTCTGGCTACGCAGCATGCAGAGTTTCTCAAAATAAACATGTATAATTACAAGTATTATTATAACAATTATAATACAGTACGTTCTGTAATTATTGGGAGAGTAAAGCATTTTACTCAAATGTTTTAACATGTTGTGTTGATAGTGCTCCCAGTACTTTGGTCTCAATGGTGATGCTTACGTTAGCTCAATATGATTATTCATATAAGCATGCAGGAACAGTAGAATGCAGCTACACAATATTGGGCAAATCAGATAGTGTTGATCTAATACTATTTGACTGATTTCAAATGGAATTTCAGTTTGAAAAATACAACTAAAAACGTACAACTAAAATCACACACGATTAATTTGATCAAATCCTGTTATCAGAATAGCATTGACTGACTTTCAAACCTTTTATTGTAGCAAGCTAACGATTTACTGAATTTTATGGTGCTTTACCCTTTAAAAACATACACAATAGCAGGAACAGCAGCACCAACAGTGGCACCAACAGTGGCACCAGCAACACCACTAAGCACAACAGCAGTAGTACTAGGAGCAGCAACAACAGCAGTAGTAATAGGAGCAGCAACAACAGCAGTAGTAATAGGAGCAGCAACAACAGCAGAACCAGCAGTAGCAAAACCACCAACAGCCCAAATGCCTACGAGCGCACCACAACCGCAAAGTATCAGTGCGCAGGGCACAATAATTTTCCAGTGTTTCTTTAAAAACACACTAAAACCCTTTTCCTCTTTTATCTCCTTTTGGATCCCTTCTGGATACCCTCTCGATCCTCTCTCATCTCTCTCCTTCTGGATCCTCTCCTCCTCCTCCTTCTGGATCCTCTCCTCCTCCTCCTTAATCCTGGCTGCCTCCTCAAACATCTCATTGGTGTAGCAGGTTCCTCCATTCTCCTCCACCATTCTGTCTATCTTCTCCATCAGCTCTGTGACCTGATCTCTGCTTCCTCTAGCTTTATTGTTGAGGACATGGTACCTCCCCCCACACTGCTCTACCAATCTACTGAGGTCACTGTTCCCACTAATCAGCTTCTCTAGACTGTTACCCTCTAATGCATCTCCATGGGTGAAGAGGATGATGGCATGCTTTGCAAGTCCCGACCCAAACACACTCTCTAGAATTTCAATAGCTTTTTTCTCCTGCTCTGTGAACCTGTCATTGACTCGCAACACTATGAGGAAGGCATGAGGCCCTGGACTAGACTCATAGATGCTCCTACCAATCTCCTCTGTTAATTCTTCAGCAGTAAGCTGTGTGTCAAACAGTCCTGGAGGATCAACCACACGGACATCCCTCCCATCTACTGCTGCCTGTTTCATTTCTGTTTTACGTGTTACTGAGGACAAGTTCAGTTCAGAATGGAAACTTCTCCCACCAAAGATGGTGTTTCCTGTTGCACTCTTCCCAACACCGGTTTTTCCAAGCAGAACAATCCTTCTCTCTGGGAGATTCCTGATGGAGGAGCTCCTTGAAACTGTTGAATCTGTGTATAGAAAAATACATCACATTTGTTAAACTGATACATTAAAATGACTACCATCTCATCCCCTATACAGGCAGTTATTGGTGCACTGAATAATAATGATTTATGTCTGGTGTTTAAATCTTTATGATGAATGTGGAGTTCAGGTGGGATTTGTAACAGGGATCTGTCACACACCAATACATCTTATTAAAGTTACAATTGGGGGGGGGGATAATTAATTTACATGATTGTTATCCCAGAATAAGAGACCAGAGTGTTATACTACGTAGTGGGATAGAGGAGTTAGCTAGCTAACTTTGGTGAATTCTGAGTTCAACTCGTGATAACTGTTAAACTTAACGAGAACCCCTTTTTCACACCTATTGAAAATAACTGTATTAAGTCACACTAAGTTTCACTGTGTGTTATGATTCAAATGCATCATGTCATTACTAAATGTGTAGTGTGATGTATTTCAATATGACTATTTAACACAAAATAACATCTGATTAATTAAATATTTAATACATCTTCCTCAAGTATTGTCTCAGTCATTGTCATGCCAAACAAAATAACTGTTCTAACAATTCTCAGGCAGGACTACCTATAATCACCTCAGCTACAGGAGACATATGAAAATATTGTGTTCATAATGTTATCAATGACATGACCTACTGAGCTCTCATCTAGAATATCTAGTTTTCTATCATCAGTATTATACTGCTTCAAACACAGTATTTCAATCATGTAAACATTTACATTTAGTCAACATTACATTTCTGGCTAATCATTTATTTAAACAGTTAGTTATACTTACTGAGACATGGAGATGTCTTTTCCAGCAGTGATTTGACCTGCTCAGGATCCTCACTCTTGTTGTTGAACACATGGTATCGTCCACCATATTTTCTCATCACTTCTGAGAGGTCATCTGACTCCTTAATGAATTCTTCTATAGTCTGGTCTTCCAACTCATCTCCTCTGGTGAACAGGATCCAGGTTTGCTTCAAAAGACTCTCTCCTAGAAGACCTTCTACTTTACTGATGACCCTCTTCTCTTCTTCTGTTAATCTGTCTGTCTTCACCACCAGGAGAAACACACGGGGACCAGATGAGGTTAACTTGAGGACATCCTGGAATTTCTCCTGAATTTGCTCTTCAGATCGGTCGGGGTCACAGAATCCTGGAGTGTCATACACGACAAGATCTGTTCCTTCAATGGTGGAATTTTGTTTCTCAATATCAGCAGTCACTGATTTGGAACTCTTCTTTGAGACAAAATCTTTTCGTCCCAGGATGGTGTTTCCTGCGGCACTCTTCCCTGCTCCTGTTTTACCAAGTAACACCACCTGCAATGGTCTGGATGTCTGTTGCACAGGTTTGGATGGGTGCCCCATCTTCAAGGAATTATCCTGTTTTAATGTGACTTGTGAGGAATCTAAATACAAATACAATTTTAAATAATTACATTCTTCTCTAAGATGCAAAATGCAGAAAACCAAGTAACAGCCCAATGGTATGAATAGCCATCAACTAGCTATTATGTGCAAGCTGGAATTAATAATTTACACACAAAACATTTGATTTGATAAAAGATGATAAAAGGTAGTCTAGCAGAACTATAAACTGCCTGGAACATAGTTAACAGCATTGATTGTTTATCTATAACTGTTTTCAGATGGTAGGCTACAACCACCCCACTGGGCACAGACATCAGTTCAACGTATAGTTTTGATATATATTTGATGTCAAATATCGTGAAATCAATGTGAAATCAACAAAACTGAGCCATATCGTTGCATTTTGTTTAGAAGTTGATTTAAACAGACATCCCTCCTCTTTGGTTCACGAATAGGACTGTGTCATCGAGTTTTATCATAAAACTAAAATGATTTAATTTAAATGATATAAAAATATGTAGGTTACATATTCGTATTAAATCAAACAACACAATCGTAGCATAACACGATCATATGAACAATATGCCTGTGTATTGACAATACGTCTTCCATGACGCAGTTATCATTTTCGAAATTCAGACCATTTAGGAAGCTAACGTTGTTTTTCATGTTGGCCATTATTCTACTGAAGACAGTCCTAGGCTACTAATAATGTAGTAATCTAATAGATTTACATAAATCATTACAATAAATAACAACTTACCTACTTTCGTATTAGATATCTTGAACGTTCTTAAATTCTACGGAGTTGAAATTGTTCAGCTTCAACAGTTTCACTTTCAGCCTCGTGTTCTTATTTTATCTGACACTTAAACCACTCCCCCAAGTTCCCTAGACAAACCCTGTATCGTCGTATTATTTTTTTCTCCTGCTGATAAACTCCCAACAAAACTCAGTTTATCAATAACATTTCAAGATTAACCATATAGGCCAAGGCAAAATAATTCGTAAACATAGCCTATGTGTTGAGGCTAGTAAACAATCAAAGGTACATTCTCGGCAAGGCTACTGTCAGCACATTTTTAAAAGAAATATCCATGACGTTCGTGCAGATCACATTAGCACAGCGAATGATGCAGATGTCGGCTTACCCAATATCAAAGGCTTGGCTTGACAGTCTCCGAATGTCATTAAACTTTTTGGTGTTTTGTAACAGATGTCTCTTTCCATTCATCAAATGGCCGCTGCACAGTTTGGATTGTTTGATTGATTTTAGAAAGAAGGATTTTTAAGCCTTGAGACAATTGAGATATGGAATGTGTATATGTGACATGAAGAGGGTGAATGGGCAAGACAAAAGATTTAACTGCCTTTGAACAGGGTATGGTAGTAGGTGCCAGGCGCAACGGTTTGTGTTGTCAAGAACTGCAAAGCTACTGGGTTTTTCACCCTCAACAGTTTCCTGTATCAACAATGGCCCACCACCCAAAGGACATCCAGCCAACTTGACACAACTTTGGGAAGCGATGGAGTCAACATGGGCCAGCATCCCTGTGGAACGCTTTTGACACCTTGTAGAGTCCATGCCCTGACGAGGGAAACTACTTGTTCTCACTTTAGGATAGAACATTCATGGCACTCTTCACCTGAATTGTTAGGATTTTCTTGTGATCACAACAAAACTACTTATTTTAAATAATTAAATTGTGTTTTCTTTGAAAAGATGGGCCTGGCTGAGAATAAGTCGCTCTGGATAAGAGCGTCTGCTAAATGACTTAAATGTAAATGTAAATGTAAATATAACATTCAGTTTTGTGGCGCTGTTTACCGCTATTTTCTGGATTAATTTGTGACCAGTCAAAACTACTTATTTTACTCAACTAGAGATGTAAATAAATTGTGTTTTTTTTAAAAGATGTGCCTGACTGACATGACAAATACATTAAGGGGAAATTATCCACAGACACGGAGTCTGATTATCTCTTTATTTACAATACTGGTTGCCATGGTTAACACAAACACAGGACATTGAATGCAGGACATTGAACACAGGACATTGAATGCAGGACATTGAACGCAGGACATTGAATGAAAGTAAAGTGCAATATCATGGACATTCCAGGCTTGTAGGCCTGTTGTAGGCAGGTCCTCACCAGACATCACCGGCCACAATGTCGCCTATGGGCACAAACCCACCGTCGCTGGACCAGACAGGACTGGCAAAAAGTGCTCTTCACAGACGAGTCGCGGTTTTGTCTCACCGGGGTGATGGCGGATCGCGTATATCGTCGAAGTAATGAGCCTTAAACCGAGCCTGCACTCTGGAGCGGGATCGATTTTGAGGTGGAGGGTCCGTCATGGTCTGGGGCGGTGTGTCACAGCATCATCGGACTGAGCTTGTTGTCATTGAAGGCAATCTCAACGCTATGCGTTACAGGGAAGACATCATCCTCCCTCATGTGGTACCCTTCCTGCAGGCTCATCCTGACATGACCCTCCAGCATGACAATGCCACCAGGCATACTGCTCGTTCTGTGCGGTGATTAACTGCAAGACAGGAATGTCAGTTTCTGCATTGCCAGCAAAGAGCCCGGATCTCAATCCCATTGAGCACGTCTGGGACCTGTTGGATCAGAGGGTGAGGGCTAGGGCCATTCCCCCCAGAAATGTCCGGGAACTTGCAGGTGCCTTGGTGGAAGAGTGGGGTAACATCTCACAGCAAGAACTCGCAAATCTGGTGCAGTCCATGAGGAGGAGATGCACTGCAGTACTTAATGCAGCTGGTGGCCACACCACATACTGACTGTTACTTTTGATTTTGACCTCCTCTTTGTTCAGGGACACATTATTCAATTTCTCTCAGTCACATGTCTGTGGAACTTGTTCAGTTTATATCTCAGTTGTTGAATCTTATGTTCATACAAATATTTACACATGTTAAGTTTGCTGAAAATAAACGCAGTGAGAGGACGTTTCTTTTTTTGCTATATAAAAATTCACTGGACTGAATGGTTCCCAACCGGTGTGCAGCGATGGTTACATTTGTATCGTTGTTTCAGGTCCAGTGCACTCAGACTGCTGTTACATTTATTTGTTACATTTGCGTGTGATATCAATGAGCTGTGACAATGCATCATGATATGGCCTATAATGGTGATTGACTGTACTGTCAAACAAAGCTGCCAGGTCTGAATACAGGTTGTTAAACTCCCTCTCTGCGCGTTCTCTTTCCTTTTTTTACCTTCATTTAACTAGGCAAGTCAGCTATGAGGCTCCCGGGTGCTCATGGAGGAGGTCTGCTGCCTCAGAGGATCCTGGCAGTAGCTCTTCTTGCACCCACTTTGGGCCAAAAGATTGGGAATTTCTTTGCTTGATAAATAAGTGGCATGAATGATAAATATGACTATCTACAGACTTATGGAACAGTAACGGAAATTCCATTAGCTCTAAACTATGCAAGTCTCTTCATGGGGAAAGAAATCCTTACGAAGATCATGTTAAATATTGGACCTCCTATATAGACGATTGCTTTATGATCTAGACGGGTTCTGAAACTAAATGAATTGAACTACATTAACTCTGGAGTACATTCAATTTCCTTCACTATGAAAACAACATTAACTCTATACATTGCTTAGATCATGTTCTGTTCTGTCTAGTTGTCCCTCAAACAGGCCTATAAGTGCCATTAACCAGCCAACCTTTTTTTAACTAGGCAAGTCAGTGATGGCCTAGGAACAGTGGGTTAACTGCCTTGTCCAGGGGTAGAACAACATATTTTTACCTTGTCAGCTCTGGGATTCGATTTTGCAACCTTTCGGTTACTAGTCCAACGCTCTAACCACTAGGCTACCTGCCGCTTGAGTGTGAACTGTGAGGATGGCAGAGAGGGAGAGAGATCAATCATCACTGTTGAGCACTCCATTTAAAAATAGTGTAATACTGTTGTCAGATTGTCTCAGCATGGTAGGGTACAGCAGGGTTAGAGAGACAAGCAAACTTACAGTCATGGGGGAAGACTTTTTAACTTCTCATCAGGGTGTTGTAAGAGGAAGCAGTGTAGGACCTTGAGAGATTCTGCATAGTGCTGACTTACTGGACTGGATAGGGCTGAGTGACTGGACTGGATAGGGCTGAGTGACTGGACTGGATAGGGCTGAGTGACTGGACTGGATAGGGCTGAGTGACT
>NW_019943049.1:167162-168747 GCF_002910315.2 Salvelinus sp. IW2-2015 | reverse complement strand
CCTTGAGTGGCCCAGCCAGAGCCCGGACTTGAACCTGATTGAACATCTCTGGAGAGATCTGAAAATAGCTGTGCAGCGACGCTCCCCATCCAACCTGACAGGGCTTGAGATGTTCTGCAGAGAAGAATGGGAGAAACTCCCCAAATACAGGTGTGCCAAGCTTGTAGCATCATACCCAAAACTCGAGGCTGCAATCGCTGCTAAATGTGCTTCAACAAAGTACTGATGCTATGAACACTTATGTAGATGTGACATAAATATATATATATATATATATATTAATTTTTTTCTCACTTTTATACATTTGCAAAGATTTCTAAAACACCGTTTTTGCTTTGTCATTGTGGGGTATTGTGTGTAGATTGTCACAATTCCAATAGTGGTGATGGAGTCAGGCGCAGAGAGCAGGGTAGTGAGAAGCAAGTGGATTTAATCTTCCAAAATAATATAACGAGACGGCTACGCCACACATACAAGGGCGCGTCAAGTACAGTCCAAAACAAACAGGACAAAATCCACATGGAACAGACACCACAAGAAAATACGACACCACAAACAGAAAAACAAGCCCGCACAAAAGTCGGTGGGCCAACTGGGTTTACAGGTGCAACAAATCAGACAAAACTAAATGAAACAGAAAAGGGGATCGGTGGCAGCTAGTAGGCCGGAGATGACGACCGCCGAGCGCCGCCCGAACGGGAAGAGGCACCATCTTCGGCGGGATTCGTAACAGTACCCCCCCCTGACGCGCGGCTCCCGCAGCGCGCCGACCCCGGCCTCGAGGGCGACCCGGAGGGCGAGGAGCAGGGCGATCCGGGTGGAGGCGGTGAAAGTCCCTCAAGAGGGAAGGATCCAAAATGTCCCCCACCGGTACCCAGCACCTCTCCTCCGGACCGTACCCCTCCCAGTCCACGAGGTACTGCAGGCCCCTCACCCGGCGTCTCGAGTCCAGAATAGCTCGTACCGTGTACGCCGGGGACCCCTCGATGTCAAGAGGGGGCGGAGGGACCTCCGGCACCTCACCGTCCTGAAGGGGACCAGCTACCACCGGCCTGAGGAGAGACACATGAAACGAGGGGTTAATACGATAGTAAGAGGGAAGTTGCAATCTATAACACACCTCGTTTATCCTCCTCAGGATTTTAAATGGCCCCACACACTGCGGCCCCAGCTTCCGGTAGGGCAGGCGGAGGGGCAGGTTTCGGGCCGAGAGCCAGACCCTGTCCCCTGGTGCGAACACAGGGGCCTCACTGCGGCGGTGGTCAGCGCTCTTCTTCTGCCGTCCACTGGCCTGCTGAAGAGAGTCCTGGTCTGCCCGCCAGGTCTCCCTAGAGCGCTGTACCCACTCCTCCACCGCAGGAGCTTCGGTCTGACTCTGATGCCACGGAGCCAGGACCGACTGGTAGCCCAGCACGCATTGAAATGGCGATATGCTCGTGGAGGAGTGACGGAGTGAGTTCTGCGCCAACTCCACCAATGGGACGTACCTCGCCCATTCTCCTGGCCGGTCCTGGCAAAACGACCTCAGAAACCTACCCACTTCCTGGTTTACTCTTTCCACCTGCCCATTACTTTCGGGGTGATA
>NW_019943049.1:154699-165932 GCF_002910315.2 Salvelinus sp. IW2-2015 | reverse complement strand
CAGAGCCTTCAGCTGGCTGAAAGCTCTATCTGCCTCGGCCGACCAACGTAAACGCACTGGCCCCCCTTCAGCAGTGAGGTAATAGGCGTCACCACTTGGCCAAAACCCCGGATAAACCTCCGGTAGTAATTGGCAAACCCTAAAAACCGCTGCACCTCCTTTACCGTGGTCGGAGTCGGCCAATTACGCACGGCGTTAACGCGGTCACACTCCATCACCACCCCGAGGTGGAAATGCGATAAACACAGGAAGGAAACGGCTTGTTTGGAGAACACACATTTCTCAGCCTTAATGTCATGCTCCAGCAGTCGCCCATGTACCTTGCGCACCAGGGTGCCGCACAGATAGATCAAGATGTCATCAATGTATACCACCACACCCTGCCCGTGCAGGTCCCTGAGAATCTCATCGACAAAGGATTGAAAAACAGCTGGAGCATTCTTTAACCCATACGGCATGACGAGGTACTCAATGGCCTGATGTGGTACTAAACGCTGTTTTCCACTCGTCTCCCTCTCGAAACGCACCAGATTATACGCGCTCCTGAGATCCAATTTTGTGAAAAAACGCGCTCCGTGGAATGATCCACCGCCGTAGCGATGAGAGGTAGCGGATAACTAAATCCCACTGTGATCGAATTTAGACCTCGATAATCAATGCACGGACGCAGTCCCTTCCTTTTTCTTCACAAAAAAGAAACTCGAGGAGACAGGTGACATGGAGGGCCGAATGAACCCCTGTCTCAGAGTTTCTGTGATATATGTCTCCATAGCCAACGTCTCCTCCTGAGACAGTGGGTACACGTGACTCCTGGAAGTGCAGCGTTCTCCTGGAGGTTTATCACGCAATCCCCCGTCGATGGGGTGGTAATTTGGTCGCCTTTTTTTTTACAAAAAGCGATCGATCGCCAAATTGGCATATTCTGGGGGGATACGCACAGTGGAAACCTGGTCTGGACTCTCCACCGACGTGGCACCGATGGAAACTCCTATACACCAAAAGTCGGCGGGCCAACTGGGTTTAAATAGCCCACAATAAACCTAAACACAAAACAGGTGCAACAAATCAGACAAAACTAAATTAAACAGAAAAGGGGATCAGTGGCAGCTAGTAGGCCGGAGACGACGACCGCCGAGCGCCGCCCGAACGGGAAGAGGCACCATCTTCGGCGGGATTCGTAACATAGATTGAGTTCATCAATTTTAGAATACGGTTGTAATGCAAAAACATGTTGAAAAAATCAAGGGGTTTGAATACTTTTCTAATGCACTGTATTTACATGTATGTCAACAGAAATGTACATACATTCAGAAAAATTGTCGTAGTATCCTCACCATTATGCTTTTTCTACATAACTTACTTCCACTAGCTAGCATGACTACAGCCAGTGGTCAGAAAGTAATGTAGAAATCTCACCTTTCTGCAGAAGGTACATATGGCCGTGCCGCTTCATCTTGTAGCATCAACTTACTTCCACTAGCTACTTACTACTAGCTAGCATGAGGGACTAACTTACTTCCACTAGCTAGCATGACTACAACCAGTAGCCTGGTAGGGTTAGCCAGCTTGCTAGCTAGTCAGCAGTAACGTTAGCCGGCTAATGCTAGCTGGCCAGGTAATGCAAGCCAACTTTGTTCAGTTGTTGTCGAGTTCGTTCTATTGGCATGCTAACTTCATCATAAATTGGCTTGCATTACCTGGCATCATAAGTTAAGCATCTTAGCAAACATTACTATTTTTATCTTCAATGTCTTCTATTTTTTCCTGTTTCTCAATGCCCACTTTTGAAACCATAAACGGAGAAAATTAGTTGATATCCAATTTTCGTTTTGAACTATAAAAATTATAAAACTATGAATTTCCTCTTGATGGCCTTGCCGAGATTAAAGGAAATATGAATTATGAATAAGCACACGGAGCCAAAAGACACTGTATTCGTGGAATGACCCAATACATCACCTATCTATTCACTTTTTATTCAAATATTGAAATACCAAAAGTTGTTACAAAACTAAATAATTGTTGAAATGTGTATGTTTGTAATATGATTGTATTATTTGATTTTCATTGTGGTTAATGTGGTACAGTACAATGAATACTGAATATTGCACTAATATTGCACTAATCTTTTATGTTTATTGTAAGGTCCTCTGGTTTTTAAAGCATTAGGGCTAGAACCACCTTATCTAAAGCAGGGGTCCTCAAACTCTGGGTCTGGGGACCCCTTTTGTGATAGAAAATTCACCACCTCTTATTCAGAACACAACTGGAGTGAGATAAAAAATAGTATACAAGCAGTTTTACTATGATGTAGGCAGTGCATGGCTGGACGAACCAAGTCACGGGCCCTGGGAAGGAACATTTTAAAGGGCCTCTTGGCATTGGAGAGAACATTTTTGTTGTTGCAGCTTTAAAGCTAATATCTTGCAATTCTACACATTTTGCCAGGAGGGAGAGACTATTTAGCAGTTTTAAAGCTTAAATTGCATTTCTGTTTAAAAAAAACATTTTGTTGGAATAGAAGATGTATTGAGTTTAAAAACGAGATAATTGGTGGAGTACTGTGGATACCAATATCCCTGTGAGCCTCCCAGGCCCATGTTGCCAAGGGTTAAGAACATAGATCCATAATATTTCATTGTATTATATTACACCCTCTAAACTTATTCCACGGATCCCTTGGACAAATTTTGTTCAATCTGTTGTTAGTAATATTCATTAAAAAAATTAACTGTAAAAATACAAAATGTTATTTTATTTGACATATTTTGAGATCTGACCACGGACCCTCTGCAGTACCTCTGCGGACCCCACATTGAGAACCCCTGATCTATAGGACTGCCTCTGAATATATACCTGTTGGGCCCTCAAGATTGTTAACTTTTGTCAGACGCCAAACTATTAACTTTTTAGTATACCCAGGTGAACTGTATGAAAAGTGATGAAGCAGCGTTTATTATTCAGTATTTAGTATTTAGTTCAGTATTTAGTATTTAGTATTTAGTTCAGTATTTCAAACAAAGTGCATTTTACCTTTCTTGAAATATACTCAATTAAACTGCAATTTTTTTCTGTTCTTAAAAATGCCAAGAATCATATCTATCCAGGTTCATTACTCTGTAAAAAGCACAAGTGTGTAATTTTAGGAGGCATGTGTTATATATCAAAGTTGTCAAGGAAACCAGTTTGTCTACTTCATAGGCCTCACTCCTCCCATTTGTTGAACGTCAACAGTGAGATACGTGGAAATGTAAGTGTCACTGTACTTTGTTCACTTGTACAGAAAGATGTAGACATCAGATATAAATGAGACCTTGTCCTCACCTGATGTGTTTGTGGTTTATTATGTACTCTCTATCAAAGGGTTTATATGATTTTATATATTTATGGCCCACAGAGGACAAACAGTACTAACAGGCTGATAACCAATGATGTTGAATGCAAGGTATGCATCATTTACCTCCACTGCTGAGAGACTCCATTTACCATCACATCTGATGTGATACTGATGTTAATGGAAGAGTTCTGATCTGGAGATAAAATGTAGTAAAATATGTGTGGGACTAATAATGATACTGTTTTGGACATTAGAATAACAGCTTCTTCGTTCTCACACTGACACATTAATATTCATGCCTCAGACAATGTAGTAAAACACATCAGATCACCTGTGTGCGGATCTTGGAGTAAACTGACGATAGCAAAGATTATAGCAAACACCACAGAAACAGAATTGGTGCTCGCTAGCTCTGCAAATTCAGCTGTTGTTGGAAGCCAGCCAATATAAAACAAACTATATTAAAATGACAAAAGTTTGCAGCATACGTTGTGTAAATGGTGAACTCATACAGCTGTCAACCCTTGTCACTGCAATCCGTTTCACATTTGCTAGCTGACTAGCTAGCTACATTTTAGATTGAAGCCCATATAGAAGATGATAGAAGCCCATCTCCTACTGTAAATAACCTGCACACTGTGTGTGTGTGTGTGTGTGTGTGTGTGTGTGTGTGTGTGTGTGTGTGTGTGTGTGTGTGTGGTGTGTGTGTGTGTGTGTGTGTGTGTGTGTGTGTGTGTGTGTGTGTGTGTGTGTGTGTGTGGTGTGTGTGTGTAGCCAGCCAGCCAGGTAGGAAAATGGCGAAAAAAAGACGACAATCAGAGTTTTTTTCAGTACACCAAAACGCAAACGTAAGAACCCTCTAGGTAGCCTAAATATCTCAGACTAGTTGATAAAATGTTCATAAGAAAGAAGTGAAATGCGAATGGGAATGTTTCACAATGATGTCATTAGGCAGAGCAGGCAACAGGTGGCACACAGACAGCAGAGCTGGGGACAGATATGCAGGGACAGATGGGCAAGGACAGGGAGTCTCAGCTAAGTTTGCTGAGTCTTTGTTTGGCAACATTATGAAAGGTTCTCAATTTTTTTGACTTGTAAAATAGGGACATAATTGGAAAATGCCATGGATACCCCCTCTCTCAACTTAAACTGGTGACTGAACCAAGATTTGTTTAAGGCAATGGTATTGCTGTTGTGATTAATTGTGTAGTTTTGGGTACCTGTAGTTACGAGTACAGCAAACACCTTTTTTCTTTTCTAGGAGACAGACTGTGAGTCAGTGAGGGTGGTGAAAGGGAAAGAGCCAGGGAGAGAGACTTCAGAGGACAGTGTCACAGCCACAGCAGGACCAGGTGTCAACCTTGTTGCCAGCAGCACCAGTATAGGGGACAGTGGCACAGCATTGTCCAGTTACCTCAGTGATGGCACATAACAATATCAGCCACACCCACAATTTATAGATCCGCAAACTCTTGCCAAAAGAGTGTTGACGTTTCAAGAGAGATTGTTTCGTGATTTCCCCTGGCTACATTATAATCCATCAATAAAAGGAGTGTTGTGTTTTCATTGTAGCCAAGGGTTTTCAAGACAGCCATCTTTTGGCCAAAGAGCKGATGCTGCCTTCATTAGTGCAGGATTTAGGAACTGGAGAAAAGCCTTTGAAAAATTCACAGCACATCAAAACTGCCAAACCCACTGCCACTTTGTAACTGTAACAGCACACCAGCTAAATCCAATCAGTGCCCAGTTATCCAGCGCGTGTGGTAAACAGCAGAAATGACGAAAGCTACCTTGCACTATATGAGAAAGCAACAACATTGATTGACTCCATTGAATCCATTGAGACACACTCAAGAGGTTTTGCTGGCAAAGCAGTGGATCACTATAGGGCAGAATGTTTTTAAGTGTTGGACAGTGTGGAGGTTCAGTTTGGCGACCGTTTTGACCAGGACAGTCTAAACGTCCTGCAAAAGTTGGAAAGAGCGCTTCTCACGGGGGAGTTGGATGAGTCTCTAGATCAGTACCCTGAGCTGAACATAGATTCTCTTTCAGTGCAGTTGCCTCTCTTTCGCAACAAATACCCCTGTAGCAGCGGTGGAGAGGCAGCAGAGGTCCTCAGGAGGCTTCCAGTGGAGGTGCGGGGGTTGTTTGACCAAGTGGAGGTGCTGATCAGAATTTTGTTTGTGGTGCCAGTGTCTTCATGTGAGGCTGAGAGGAGTTTCAGTGCACTCCGCAGGTTAAAGACTTGGCTACGGGCCAGCATGGGCCAAGAGAGACTGAACGGCATAGTTGTCTGTAATGTACATAGAGACAGGCTGGACAGTCTCAAGAGGGAAAATATCTGCCAGCAATTTGTTGGATCATAACCCGCAAACATGTTCGGTTCTTTTGTTCAGTAGTGTGTATAGCAGTGGTTCTCAACCTTTTTTGGGTACTGGAACACCTGCATATTTTGAGGCAAGGCGGGCAAGGTTTTCAGTCGTCCTCAGGGACCTCCACCCTATATTATATGTAAAGTTACTGGAATCCTTGTGCTGAATACGTTCATTACACTTTTTTATTTCACAGACACCTTGCAATTACACCAGGGACCCCTAGGGGTTAACCTACCCTGTTTGAGAAACCCTGGTGTATAGTATGATATTTGTTCTTTTGTTTAGTAGTTTTCAGTTTTTAGTACATGACAGTACACTTACTAATTATTTATTTGATGTTATTTTATTTAAAATTGCATACTTTGTGTGACATTCTTGTCCATAGCTGCTGTTTGAAGAGTTGAGACACTGACTGAAAAATGAGTATTTTTGAAGGATATTTTGGTTGATTTATTTGGGTTTTTCATTGAAGTAGTTATTTCGCTTTTAGAACTGTACTTATTTTGAGCTTTTTCTTCTTGTAAAGCTATTGTAGTAGACTCAGGCCAGTGGCACATTTAATGACTATATAAATGTATCAGAAAAAGTAAAATGAAAAGGTCAATTCAATACGGAGACCAACTTTGTGATGGTTCTCAATGGAGATTATTTTAGACGAGATCACACCATGTTCATTGTATTTATGAAAACTACACCCATACAGTGTACAGTACCATTGTCACCTACTGGCCGTTCTTGGTATTGCTGGTTGTAAATACAAACACCTGCATACATACTGGACTGATAAGGAACACTGCTATAACTATTATTAGTAATAGTATATAATGATTTAAACATTTGAACAAGTTGGGACAACCTTTCAGTTAACTACTGTACCTATCAATTATCCAGTAGTAGTGATTATGGTTCATCAATATACACTGCTCAAAAAAATAAAGGGAACACTAAAATAACACATCCTAGATCTGAATGAATTAAATATTCTTATTAAATACTTTTTTCTTTACATGGTTGAATGTGCTGACAACAAAATCACACATTGTTTAATGTGGTACCATAATGATTGATTTCAATGATCTGATATAGATGTTATGCAGATGAAATGCTTATAAACCATTGTATTATACTATGTGTACATTGAGTCATACTGTATCATATAGACTCCCATGTACCTTCCATGCATGTAGACTGTGTACATAAGAAACTAATAAAGTATGTTCCCTTTGAGTGATAACTGTCAATCATTTACTTTTCTGTTGTTAGTGAGTCTTTATATCAAGGCTGCCTTCAAAGCTGCCAATCTTGGAACAAAGGTTTGGCAGCATGAATAGGTACAGTACTATAGCTCTTCTAGTTATTGAAGAAAATATAAGTTGTGTCTGTTTCATAGTCGTTGATAATAGTCCATAACTATGGTCTGGATTAGGATTTATTGAAAGGTGACTGTTTCATGTAATCTCGTTCGTCTCCATATTTTTTCTGTGATTCTTGTTGAAATGTAGTTCTACTCCTCCCATCCAAGTGGGCGTGGCTTTGACTGAACAGCAGAGGGACGGGCGTGGTTTGACTGAACGGCAGAGGGAAGGAGTGTTTTTGACTTGAACAGCAGAGGGAGGGGTGGCTTTTGACTGAACAGCAGAGGGAGGGAGTGGTTTTGACTGAACAGCAGAGGGAGGGAGTGGTTTTGACTGAACAGCAGAGGGAGGGAGTGGCTTTGCCTGAACAGCAGAGGGGAGGTCGTCGTTAATGTAGGAGACGTACCGGAAAAATCTGACAAAATGGCTTCATCAAGCGCAACAAAACCCTGTAAGTTGACTAAGTTTATTGATTCAAACACTACACATATTTACTAGCTATTTTTGTGAACAGTTAAAGATGTTTTTGAGAACCTCCGTATACTTATATAACATCGTCACTCCCAAGTCATTCTACTTTCACTTAAGTTGCTGTACAAAGTGTGTAATAATATGAACTATTATAACAATGGGTGTTTTTCATCATGGGAGTATGAATATATTCCATCCCTTTCTTGAACACAGTTTTAGTTAGACAGTCCAGTGGGAATGAATAACCACATCATTGCAGATTAAAGTTATTCGTTACACAACCCAGGCAGTATCACCTCAACTAACTTTATGGGAAGTAGCATATAAAAAACTAATTTCAGGTGTGATGTTTTTTATTTCATTTGAAACTTTCATGGTTTTACATTCACATGAACATAAGTGTATAACAGAGAAGAAGATTGAATCATAATGCAGTATTTTATGTGATGGTCACTTCAATGTGTCTTTATGTAGTGATGAAGGATGAAGACACAGACAAACAGACTCTGGGTAGAAGAAGAAATTCCATGGATGATCGTCCAAACAGTAAGTTGAACAATAAATAATTCATCAAAGTCATATCATGTGTGGAATGTTATTAATCTTTTAATTAATAAATATATATATTTCTTAAACAGTCGAAAATCCTGTGTTTCTATGTCAAACGGTTTTGTTATATTTCAGTCTTCTGTGATGTATAAAGTGTAATATGGTGATTCAAACTTCAAAATGTCATACATTTCAACTCTATATCTGACATAGGTGCCTTCTTTTCTTTAAGCCCATAACCGTGTGTGTGAAGTGTGTACTTTTGTTTCAAAGTAGATTTGTTTAAGACTACCAAGAAACACTGTGTGACCCTGATTTAGCCCACTGCATGAAAAGGTTAATCAAATATATATATATTTGTTGTGCGTTGATTATCTACATTTCAAGATGGCAGTGAAGAGGAATGATTATTAATATCAATTTGCATTTCGTTATGGGAGACCCATTACTAAGTAGTGTTTTAAAAACACTACAGCAAGACTTGCTTATGTGATTGAAAACCATGATGTGACTGTTTTTATGTTTTCTCCTTTACTTCTCTCCTGTAGTGTCCATGACCAGGATTGTGCTGGTGGGGAAAACAGGTGCTGGAA
Organism: Salvelinus sp. IW2-2015; assembly: GCF_002910315.2. NCBI lineage: Eukaryota > Metazoa > Chordata > Actinopteri > Salmoniformes > Salmonidae > Salvelinus > Salvelinus sp. IW2-2015. The sequence goes on along the minus strand of NW_019943049.1, from coordinate 157,252 downwards.
AAAGCTCTTCAGGAAACACCATTCTGGGGAGGAAGGCTTTCAGAGATGCCAAATCTGGCTCTTCTGTGACAAAAGAGTGTTCCAAGGAGACAGAAGAGGTGGGAGGGAGACAGATAATGCTAGTGGACACCCCTGGCTTATTCGATACAAGCCACTCTGACAGTTACTTGAAGACAGAGATCAGTAAATGTATCAACATGACGTCACCTGGTCCCCATGCAATTGTATTGGTCATAAACATGGGGCCTTTCACAAAGGAGGAACAGAACGCGGTAAAGAAAATCAGGGCGCTGTTTGGAGAAGAAGCTGAAAGGTATACCATGATCCTCTTCACCCATGGAGATGAGTTGGATGATGGCGGCATTGAGCAGTATGTCCATGAAGCTCAGGAAGATCTCAAGACACTTGTGGACCAGTGCGGTGGAAGGTACCATGTTTTTGACAACACCAAGGTGGATGACAGAGACCAAGTTGTGGAGCTCCTAGACAAAATTGACCACATGGTGGCCGTAAACGGTGAAGACCACTACACCAACGACATGTACAAGGAAGCGGAGAGAAACCTCACACTAAAAGAGGAGGAGTTGAAGACGCTTTATGAGGAGAAAATACAAGAGTTTGAGAGGGAATTGCCATCCAAGTACCAACAATTAGGCAATATGCTTTGGGACCAAATGAAGGCACTAAAGAAGTCAATGGAAGAAATAAAAAAGGCMATGAATGACTTATCAAAACAAGATCAAAACAAAATCTTGCGGATCATGGAACACATGCGTCATTTTAAAAGGAAGTTACGGGCTGTGAGGAGCGAGGCAGAGCAAACACAAGTGAATGAAGACATTTCTACAGAGGTTAATATCAAGTTAAAAGATCTACATGTCTGAGGTTGCTGAAGACAGTGACCTTTGAGGCATTTAAAATGGCACATCTTATCATGGTGCTCTTAGTTTTATTACTAATGCTAAATGTAAAACTGGGTATCTGTACCTAAGCTGAGAGGAGGATTTTCTACACTAGAGYCGGGATTCAGTCAAAGGCGAGTTGGCGAATTTACGCTTTAGCTGACATCTACAGCATTCACCATGAATTCAGTCTCTGTGAGGGTCTGGGAAAATTGCCCTTAAAAGGCACATTGTCAGTAGTACAGTGAACAGCTCTGAAATGCGTCTTTGAATGAATCCTAGCCAGTCTCTCRTACACTGTGTCTTATACCAGAGGCTGGACCTCACTAGCCACAAGAAGGTTACAGCACTGGTATCTGTATATATATAAGAGCATTCTTCAACCCCCCCTTCTTTTTAGCAGGTCTCAGAAACGTTTAAGATKGGCAAAAATTCCCGAATCCATGCACAAACATAGTTAGAAATGCTTTTAGTTGTTATGCTCCAAGGTCCTTGAATGACCTACATGATCATTTCGGACTGGACAGTTTGGTATTGTATTGATAATTCAGACATTGGTTGTGGAGAAATGTAATTGTTTTGATTGTTTTAGATTAAGGCCAGGATTCTATCCGATCAGCAGTAGATTCACATTATAGAGTGCTCAACATTTAAAGGTAATTTCCGACTGAGCCGACAAATGCATGAATTATTGCTCTGTGAACGCAGGAACATTGCTTATACAAGGTGCATAGCCGACAAAGCATGATTTGATGGAATCATGGCCTTACATTGTGTATGAATTGTTACTGCGAAATGGCCAGGTCGCAGTTGCAAATGAGAACTTGTTCTCAACTAGCCTACCTGGTTAAATAAAGGTGAAATAAAAAAAAATAAAAAAAATGAATTGTTACTATCATATCTTGTACATATATTTATTAATTGTGTAATCAAATCAAGCTTTATTTAAACAGAACATTTCAGACATGGAATGCAACGCAATGTGTTTCACAGGTGGAAAAACAAATAAAAACAATGAAAATAAAAGCTGAAATATTTACTAGACAACAAACAAAAGAATGACAAACTGAACAACTAAAAAGTACCCTGAGGAAAAGCAAAGCTACAAAGATGTGTTTGAAGATCTCTTTTAAATATGTCCACAGTTTCGGCCCCCTCAGGTTCTCTGGCAGGCTATTCTAGAGGCTGGGGGCATAGTAACTAGAGGCTGCCTCTCCATGCCTCTTGGTTCTAGGCTTTTGGATAGTTAAAATGCCAGTGTCAGAGGACCTGAGGGACCTACTGGGTACATAACTTAAAAGCATGTATTGGGGTGAACAATCGTGGATTGATTTAAAAACCAATAGAATAATATTACAATTAATTCTAAAACTCACAGGCAGACAGTCCAGAAACCTTATGACCGATTATGATTTTTCAACGCTGATGCCGATTATTGGAGGACCAAAAAAAGCCGAAACCAATTAATCGGATGATTTTTATATATATATATTTATAATAATGACAATTACAACAATACTGAATGAACAATTTTATTTTAACTTAATATAATACATAAAGAAAATCAATTTAGTCTCAAATAAATCATGAAACATGTTCAATTTGGTTTAAATAATGAAAAAACACAGTGCTGGAGAAGAAAGTAAAAGTG
>NW_019943049.1:140764-151261 GCF_002910315.2 Salvelinus sp. IW2-2015 | reverse complement strand
TTCGTGAATACAGTCGAAGTTAATTTAATGTCTAAAAATAACTGAAAAAATGTATTAAAAATCAACTTGTTTAATGTGGTACCATATTGATTGATTTCAATGATCTGACAAACAGTTGAAGTCGGAAGTTTACATACACCTTATCCAAATACATTTCAACTCAGTTTTTTTCTTTCAGTTTTTCACAATTCCTGACATTTAATCCTAGTAAAAATTCCCTGTCTTAGGTCAGGTAGGATCACCACTATTAAAGAATGTGAAATGTCAGAATAATAGTAGAGAGATTGATTTCTTTCTTTCATCACATTCCCAGTGGGTCAGAAGTTTACATACACTCACTTAATTTGGTAGCATCCTTTAAATTGTTTAACTTGAGTCAAACAGTTTCGGGTAGCCTTCCACAAAGCTTCCCACAATAAGTTGGGTGAATTTTGGCCCATTCCTTCTGACAGAGCTGGTGTAACTGAGTCAGGTTTATAGGCCTCCTTGCTCGCACATGCTTTTCAGTACTGCCCACAGATTTTCTATAGCATGAGATCAGGGCTTGTGATGGCCACTCCAATACCTTGACTTTTGTCCTTAAGAATTTTGCCTCAACTTTAGAAGTATGCTTGGGGTCATTGTCCAGTTTGAAGACCCATTTGCGACCAAGCTTTAACTTCTTGACTGATGTCTTGAGATGTGCTTCAAATATCCACATCGTTTTCCTCCCTCATGTTGCCATCTATTTTGTGAAGTGCACCAGTCCCTCCTGCAGCAAGCACCCCAACAACATGATGCTGCCACCCCCGTGCGCCGGTTGGGATGGTGTTCTTCGGCTTGCAAGCTTCCCCCTTTTCTCCCAAACACAATGATGGTCATCATGCCAAACAGTTCTATTTTTGTTTCATCAGACCAGAGGACATTTCTCCAAAATGTACATTATTTGCCCCATGTGCAGTTGCAAACTGTAGTCTGGCTTTTATGCCGGTTTTGGAGCAGTGGCTTCCTTGCTGAGCGGCCTTTCAGGTTATGTTGATATAGGAGTCATTTTACTGTGGATATATATTTTGTACCATTTCCTCCAGCATCTTCACAGGGTCCTTTTGCTGTTGTTCTGGGATTGATTTACACCAAAGTACGTTCATCTCTAGAAGACAGAACGCGTCTCCTTCCTGAGTGGTAAGACTGCTGTGTGGTTCCATGGTGTTTATACTTGCGTACATTATTTGTACAGATGAACGTGGTACCTTCAGGCATTTGGAAAATTGCTCCTAAGGATGAAACCGACTTGTGGAGGTCTGCTATTTCTATTCTGAGGTCTTGGCTGATTTCTTTTGATTTTCCCATGATGTCGGCAGAGGCACTGAGTTTGAAGGTAGGCCTTGAAATACATCCACAGGTACACCTCCAATTTACTCAAATTGTCAATTAGCTATCAGAAGCTTCTAAAGCATGACATTCTTTTTGGGAATTTTCCAAGCTGTTTAAAAGGCACAGTCAACTTAGTGTATGTAAACTTCTGACCCACTGGAATTGTGATACAGTGAATTATACGTGAAATAATCTGTCTGTAAAGAATTGTTGAAAAATGACTTGTGTCATGCACAAAGTAGATGTTCTAACCAACTTGCAAAACTATAGTTTGTAACTTTCTACCGCCTCAGAAACCCGGATCCGGGAGCACCCCCCCCCCCCCCCACTGACTAGCATAGCTAGCATAGCGTCACAAGTAAATATTAGCATCTAAATATCATTAAATCACAAGTCCAAGATACCAAATGAAAGATACAGATCTTGTGAATAAAGCCATCATTTCTGATTTTAAAATGTTTTACAGGGAAGCAAAATATGTAAATCTATTATAGCTAACCACGTTAGCAAAAGACACCACTTTTCTAACTCCATCAGTTTCTTACTCCATCAGGTGCTATCGCCAATTCGACCAAATAAAGATATAAATAGCCACTAACCAAGAAAAAACTTCATCAGATGACAGTCTGATAACATATTTATTGTATAGCATAGTTTGTTAGAAAAATGTGCATATTTCAGGTATAAATCATAGTTTGCCATTCAGCCACCATCACAAATCTCACAAAGCGACTAGAATTACTACAGAGAGCAACGTGTATTACAATTACTCATCATAAAACATTTCTTAAAATACACAGCGCAGAGCAATGGAAAGACACAGATCTTGTAAATTCAGACAATATTTCAGATTTCAAGTGTTTTACAGCGAAAACACAATAAATCGTTATATAGCATACCACATGTGCAAACGTTACCCGAGCATTGATTCAAGGCAAAGAGAGCGGATAACGTTATCATCACCAAAATATATAAATTTTTTCACTAACCTCTCAGAATTCTTCCGATACACTCCTTAACATCATATTACAACAAACATATAGAGTTTGTTCGAAAAGTGCATATTTAGCCAAAAAAAACGGGTTATACAATGAGAATAGTAGCCAAACTGGCCGAAAATGTCGGGCGCCATCTTGGACAGTGATCTAGTCTAATGAATAACTAATCACTAAACTTGACTAAAAATAACAGGGTGGCAAGCATCGAAAGACAAATATATTCTTAATGCAACGCTGAATACATTTCTAAAATTATCCTTACTGTGCAATACAGGGTCGCCAAAGCGAAGCTACACAAAAAAAAATGCAGATATAGCGTTTAACATTTTTCAACAGAACAACGATTTATCATCATAAATAGTTTCTTACTATAGCTGATCTTCCATCAGAATCTTGGGCAATTTATCCTTTCTCCGGTCTAATGTCTTTTGTCGAAAGATGTCCTCGTCCTGTCGAAATGGCCACTAACGTTCGCATACTGGAAAAGTGCCCAGCTCTTCAAAAGTGCGTCACAAAGAAAACCAGAAAATCGCACTAAACGGATATAAATTGCTATAAAACGGTTTAAATTAACTACCTTATATGTTTTTAACACATACGCAACAAAAACAACGAGTAAAACATGACCGGCGATATAGAAGGGGCTAAACCAAAGCTTGGAAGGAGCCAGTCCGACGTCCATCGTGCGTCAGGCGCAGGAAGAAAAGAAAGCTACTTCCTATAATAACCACAACCTAAAACTTCTTAAGTGGAATATTGAAGACTCATGTTAATAGAACCACCAGCTTGTTTTGAGCAAGGAACTTAAACGTAGCTTTTTCACATGGACATATTGCACTTTTACTTTCTTCTCCAGCACTGTGTTCTTTCAATTAATTTAAACCAGAAGTTGAAGCAGTTTTTTCCGATGATTACACGACACCAGTGCTGCAGGTTCAGTTTTTATGAATAATGGGGGATCAAATACAGCTCTATCAACACAAAGACAAACAACATTAACTAATCATTTATAGGTTTTACAGTGTTAACACCTGCTAAATGGCTTCTGGTGTATAATGTGGTCTACATGGTAGAGAGAGAGGAAGAGGAGAGGTGGAGGGAGACAGAGGGAGGAAACGTTTTGTACAACAATTACGGTCTGAATTTCCTCTGCTGTTTCACTGACAGAACAAAGGTTATGAAGATCTTTACTTACATCTACTGGTTGAGAAGCAGAAGGAGGGAAGACTGCATATAATGTTTATTATTATTTTAAAGTGTGTGGTTAGGTGTGTATCTGTCAGGTGGTCGGCATCTCTAGGGTCAGTTAGCTGTATGTAGTTTACGCAATAAGAAGATTTCTCAAAAACAATGTATATCTTTTGGAGGAATATTTAAGACTGGGATTTAATTTRGTTCACAACCAGAATACAAGGTTCAAACTGCTATTCAAGAAGGAAGGGATTAAATAAAGGTAAAAATACCCAAGTCACATCACAGCTGTGAGTATGAGATGACATGTTATTTTCCATACCTATACATGTACTGTAGGTATGTTTAAGTCATATCACTGACACAAATCACCTTACATCCTATTTAGCAATTCTGCAGCTGGCCTTGATTTGCAGGTTGTTGGTTCGACTCTGTCATGATGTTGKCCTCTTTGGGTAAGCAAGCCCCATCCCCCTCTCCCTGCCCCCTACAACTAGGCTGCTGTGGTCAGAGAGGTCGTAAATTCCTGGAAGAGATTGTCTCCTCATGCACACAGTATAGAGACAGAGTGAGCTTTCATAGAAAACAAAGGAATTTCTTCCACCTCACAGAACTTGAGGTCCGAACAACATTTACGTTCCGGAGAAGGTATAAAAGATCGGTGAAGAATCCAGCTACGAACTGGTTCGTTTGTTACAACTTGGTGAAGCTCTTGGTGAAGCCACATTACCATAACGCTGTTTATATAATAGACTCAGATATGAGGTTTACATCTAATTGTTGTATAAGATGAATGAGTGAGGATGATACTGTTGGTAAAATTGTGTAATATGATTCTGGACTGTTTAATGAAGGAAAATCCAATTCCCTTTTGATTTGAACTAAATCAGAGGACCTCCACTGAGCCGAGTTAGGTCAGGCATCCTGGACAGCCCCTTTTCTGCAATTCCAAATAAAACCCAACTTTGAGAATTATCACCAGACCATGTTTTTCTTCCATTAGGAGGGGACGAAGGTTGCAGACCATTGCTGAATCTTTTAAACCATACCATGGTTAAACGCTTAGACTATCGATACCGACAGAATAAGAACAAGTCTTTGATATTCATTACTAGTCTGCCAGCTAGGAATTCGGTATCATTGAAGCGAAGAACGGACACCGCCGAAACATACATTCACAACAACACGAAATGAATGTCCACTCTGAACTATCCACTCTAACCACGACAGAGAGAGAGAGAGAGAGAGGACGGAAACTCTCCAACAGAAACTAACTTTTCACCAGCGTATCAAGACACACCAACTGAGCGTAAACTATATATACTTGATTGCAATTGTTCCAGAATGATGAGCGTTCATGTGCAAAGGATTAGTACTTCAATGTTTATAATTATCAACTTGTAGTGTCTCACTTCGTGACTCCCCATCCCTTTTGTCCACCAAGCCGCGATACCGTTTAGCCCACGAAGGGCACATTCTCCTATCATTCTTGTAACCATATTTACTTTGTCTGTTTGTGATATGCATTTCTGTGAACTTACTTAGTTAGTAACAAATAAATGATTCAAGACAATTGATGTCACTGGTTGCAACTCATAGGGGCGTCACGAATCTGGACTCACGAATCTGTGGGTTCGTTGCAGAATAACCAACATTTACGAACATTTGGAATGAGACCCTAATGTGAGGTAAAATAATATAATTCATTAATCAGAAAGACTACTTGATTCAGATAAGAAATATCTGAAAGGTTATATTAGGAAATTATAAAACTTTTGTAATCCGAATATTTCCTTTGGTGCCCCGACTTCCTGCTTTAATTACATCTTACATGATAATAATCAGTTTATCACGTAATACTAATTACAGAGCAATCTTTGATAAAAAACTAAGTCCTTCAATCTTAATAGATAGTAGAAGACACGACAACTCCCAGTGCTTGCTCTGGAAATCATAGGTGAGCTGTCAACTTGAGTGCTCGCAGCAGAATATCAGCTGCTGGTTCTACGTGTGTTGTACCCTTTGTAGCAAGGGACAATAACAGTAACTTTGCTTTCAGCGGGTGCTGGTCTGCAGCTGACCATTGTACTGTTACCAGGCCCTTGACTGTGTCTCATATGAGGAGGTTTAGGAATTGAAAATTACACATTACCATTTTAATGTTAATGGTCAATAAGTTCCAAATCTATTATATGATATATGTTTGGCAGAACGGTAGAGCAGACACCTGAGTACATTTCACCATTGAATACCAATAATCCTGACTGGTGTCCTGATTGACCCAATTCTAACTCTGTTGAGTTCTATTATTTACCACAAGATGCAGGCTTCTGATTGTGTTTTACTACTTTGTCTTTGTAGGCAATGAATATTAATGATCAGTGTTGAGAACGAAGAAGCTGTTATTCTAATGTCCAAACAGTATCATTATTAGTCCCACATTCTTCACATATTTTATTCTCCAGATCAGAACTCCTTTTCGATTAACATCAGTATCACGATCAGATGTGATGGTAATGGTGTTGTCTCTCAGCAGTGGAGATAAATGCATGCACAGCATTCCAACATCATGGTTATCAGCCTGTTAGTACTGTGTTGTCCTCTGTGTTGCCATAAATATATAAACTCAAATAAACCCTTTATAGAGAGTACATAATTAAACCATCAAAACACATCAGGTTGAGGAAAGGTTTTCATTTATATCTGATGCTCTAAACATCTTCTGTACAAGTGAACAAATGCACAGTGAGACTTACATTCTATATCTGATGTCTACATATTTCTGTACAAGTGAACAAAGTACAGTGAGACTTACATTTCCACGTATCTCACTGTTGACGTTCAACAAATGGGAGGAGTGAGGCCTATGAAGTAGACAAACTGGTTTCCTTACAACTTTGTTATATAACACATGCCTCCTAAAATTACTCACTTGTGGTTTTTACAGAGTAATGAACCTGGATAGATATGATTCTTGGCATTGTTAAGAACAGAAAAAAACTACAGTTTAGTTGAGTATATTTCAAGATTGTAAAATTCAGTTTGAAATACTGTCCATTACCAGCTATGCAACATGACTGCAGTATTCAGCACCCCTTTTACATGCAGACCAAATCATTACATTTAGTGATAGTGGACCAGCCCCAACAGTTGTTGGTCTATAAACAGAGTGTGTGTGGAAGGAGTGTTTTGATGTTGTAGAAAGATTAAGAATAAGATGGTAGACTGTAGAAGAGTTAACACCAAAGATAGGGTGGCAGGTAGCCTAGCGGTTAGAGCGTTGGGCCAGCAACCTGAACTGTCAAGGTGGAACATCTGTCAATGTGTCCTAGAGCAAGGCACTAAACCCTAATTTGCTCCAGGAGGGTGACCCTGTGAAACAACGCATTTCACTGCACCTATCCAGTGTGACAATAAAATATTGTTGTTGGTAACATTTCCTATGAATACCCTTTTCACAATGCATTATAAGCTAATTCATTAACTCCTTATGAGCTATGCATAATACATTATAATGCAGTTTATGCACTAATACCTGCTCACAAACATTTAGCAGTTCATAGAGCATTATAACAAGACTGTAAAATGCCATATGAAGCTAGATGTTATACTGGTCTATATGAAATAGAGAATGATATGTACTCATCAAGGGCTCATCTCTATGTTCTCTCCTCTCACACGTATCTCTGTCTTTTACACCTTGACACCATTTTCTAAAAGTGTATTTTAATATAGAATGACATCATTATGAAGAGGGGATTCATAGGAAAATGCATTCCTATCTACTGTGCATGTTCTAACTGCCCAATCAGAGCTCCTCCCATTTAGAGAGACAGGAAGTGGATCTGTAGTTCAGAAGTGCATCACAGGGAAATATTTTCTAGTCTTTTAGTTTATTTCTTAAAGCCATCACACCAACTCCTCCTAACAACCCTGATAATCCTCCTAACAATCCTGATAATCCTCCTAACACCACTCCTCCTCCTGGGCCAACAAACCTTCCTGTCAATCCACCAACTGCTCCTGCTCCTATGAAACACATTGCTGTTCCAACTGATTTCCCAGTCTGGATCTCAGTGGCTATAGTAGACCTTACAACTCGTCTGAAAATCTGTCCCCAGGCTATATCTATAAGTGTGTATGATCCAGCTCCCAATGCCTCAGCTAACACCCCTATCAGAGAACCCCTTATGAACTCTGTCACATTCACAGGGTCTTTGCTCCATACACAATTGCCTCCCATGGCCACTGCAAATAAAGCACTGAGCAGATAGAAATGCGTTGGTTTCATATATAAAATGAACAGAATCGCTGCACCGCGCTCTGCTTTTTTCTCTTGAGGTTCTCTCTCTACTCTATACTCTGTTAGAGAAGGTGAGAAGAGAGACCTCTGGTGTTCTTGTCTTTTCCTCTCTTCCTCCCTGTGACTCTCCTCTTTCATCAACTCAATCTCTTCTCTTGCCTTTCTTTGTGCCTCCTGCAGCATGTCACGTGTGTAACATCTACCTTCACTCACATACATCATGATGAGTATCTTTTCCAGCAGCTCAGTCACCTGGTTTCTATTGGCTCTGTCTTTGTTGTTAAGGACATGATATCTCCAACCACGCTCTTCAATGAGCTCAGACAACTTAACATTGTTCTCTACTAGTTCCTCTATTGTTCTGTTGTTCAGCTCGTCTCCATGAGTAAAGACAATGATAGTGTATCTTGAAGCTACTTCACCAAAACATTTCTCAAATNCTTACATTTATATCTGATGTCTACATATTTCTGTACAAGTGAACAAAGCACAGTGAGACTTACATTTATATCTGATGTCTACATATTTCTGTACACGTGAACAAAGCACAGTGAGACTTACATTTCCACCTATCTCACTGTTGACGTTCAACAAATGGGAGGAGTGAGGCATACGAAGTCGACAAACTGGTTTCCTTGACAACTTTGATATATAATACATGCCTCCTAAAATTACACACTTGTCTTTTTTACAGAGTAATGAACCTGGATAGATATGATTCTTGGCATTGTTACGAAAAGAAAAAAACTGCAGTTTAGTTGAGTACATTTCAAGATTGTAAAATGCAGTTTGAAATACTGTCCATTAAAAGTTATGCAACATGACTGCAGTATTCAGCACCCCTTTTACATGCAGACCAAATCATTACATTTAGTAATAGTGGACCAGCCCCAACAGTTGTTGGTCTATAAACATATTGTGTGGAAGGAGTGTTTTGATGTTATAGAAAAATTAAGAATAAGATGGTAGACTGTAGAAGAGTTAACACCAAAGATAGGGTGGCAGGTAGCCTAGCGGTTAGAGCGTTGGGCCAGCAACCTGAGCTGTCAAGGTGAAACATCTGTCAATGTGTCCTTGAGCAAGGCATTAAACCCTCATTTGCTCCAGGAGGGTGACCCTGTGACACAACGCATTTCACTGCACCTATCCGGTATGTGACAATAAAACATTTTTTTTGTTGGTAACACCTCCTATGAATACCCTTTTCATAATGCATTATAAGGTCATTTATTAACGCCTCATGAGCTATGCATAATACATTGTAATGCCGTTTATGCACTAATACATGCTCACAAACATTTAGCTGTTCATAGAGCATTATAACCAAGACTGTAAAATGTCATATGAAGCTAGATGTTATACTGGTCTATATGAAATAGAGAATGATATGTACTCATCAAGGGCTCATCTCTATGTACTCTCCTCTCACATGAATCTCTGTCTTGAACACCTTGACACCATTTTCCAAAAGGGTATTTTAATATAGAATGACATCATTATGAAGAGGGGATTCATAGGAAGATGCAATCAGAGCTCCTCCCATAGAGAGATAGGAAGTGGAGCTGTAGTTTAGAAGTGCATCACAGGGAAATAACTGATTTTTCTAGTCTTTTAATTATTTCTTAACGCCATCACAGCAACTCCTCCTAACAACCCTGATAATCCCCCTAACACCACTCCTCCTCCTGGGCCAACTAACCTTCCTGTCAATCCACCAACTGCTGCTGCTCCTATGAAACCCATAGCTTTTCCAACTGATTTCCCAGTCTGGATCTCAGTGGCTATAGTAGACCTTACAACCCGTGTTAAAATCTGTCCCCAGGCTATGTCTATAAGTGTGTATGATCCAGCTCCCATTGCCTCAGCTAACATCCCTATCAGAGAACCCCTTATGAACTCTGTTACATTCACAGGGTCTTTGCTCCACACACAAATGCCTCCCATGGCCACTGCAACTAAAGCACTGAGCAGATAGAAATGCTTTGGTTTCACATATAAAATGGACAGAATCGCTGCCCTGCGCTGTGCTGTCTTCTCTTGAGTTTCTCTCTCCATCTCTCTCCCTACTCTATCCTCCATCTCTCTCCCTACTCTATCCTCCATCTCTCTCCCTTCTCTATCCTCCATCTCTCTCCGTACTCTAACCTCCATCTCTCCCCGTACTCTCTCCTCCGTCTCTCTTCTCACCTTCTCTAACCATCTCTGGTGTTCTTCTCTTCTCCTCTCTTCCTCCCTGAGACTCTCCTCTTTCATCAACTCAATCTCTTCTCTTCTCTTTCTTTCTGCCTCCTGCAGCATGTCACGTGTGTAACAGCTACCTTCATTCACATTCATCATGATGAGAATCTTTTCCAGCAGCTGAGTCACCTGGTTTCTATTGGCTCTGTGTTTGTTGTTAAGGACATGATATCTCCAACCACGCTCTTCAATGAGCTCAGACAACTTAACATTTTTCTCTACTAGTTCCTCTATTGTTCTGTTGTTCATCTCGTCTCCATGAGTAAAGACAATGATGGTGTATCTTGAAGCTACTTCACCAAAACATTTCTCAAATACAGTGACTACATCTGTCTCCTGCTCAGTGAAAGTATCAAGAGTTAGAACAAAGATAAATGCATGGGGTCCAGGTTTAGACAGATGGATACATCTCTC
>NW_019943049.1:135729-140739 GCF_002910315.2 Salvelinus sp. IW2-2015 | reverse complement strand
CTGGATGTCAACCACACTGAACTCTGTTCTGTCCAATGAGAACAGTTCTCTCTTGACATTTCATGGTAACTTGAGGAAAAGTCCAAAGCTGAGTGAAACACGTCTTGGCCCAGAATGGTATTTCCTGTTGCACTCTCCCCACTCCAGTTTTACCCAGCAGCACAATCCTGACATCAGGAGGATGAGGGGCTGTGTGAATCCAGGTCTGTTCATTGTTGATTGGTTGTAGGATACTAACCACCAGTCCTGTTAATCATAGACAACGTGTCAAACTAAATGCTCTGTTGAAATTAGAACCTGGTTTGTTCAATAGGGTTAAAACAAAGTTTAAAACTGACATGAATTATAGTGTAATGGAGCCTAATCTTTGTCTTTATTAACATAATGTTATATTCATTTTAATTTGACTTCTAGTTCTACCATTTGCATTAACACAAATGTGGGCCCATTGTGTTATTATAACTTTGTCTTGAACTCGTAATATTATGTTACATAGGCAGATGGCGCCGTAGACTACAATAATGAATGATGAAGAATCTGCGCATTATATTAGACCTAAAGCTTGTCATATAAACTAAAGGTTTACGTCTTGAAACTAAGATTGATATAATTTTACTTACAGGGTAGAGATGTACAGTCCGATAGAGTCAATGAGTGTGAGTGCGCGTAGCCGTCTGTCTTCAAGAAATGGTCCCGACTGTTACTCCGTTTTCTTCCTCACAGCCAAGTTGCCAAATAATGAGCGGAAAYTTATTCGGTCATTTCAGTAAACAATTATTACTGCAACATGTTCTGAGTAGTCTATACTTGTCAYGCTGTTGATYCAAAGACGGYTTTAACCTCAAAAATATGCCACGACAAGAGTAGGCTCGCCTATATTCCTATAACCAGGTTACAGACATCAATCGAGGATATGAGCTGCAGTCAACAGTAAAATGTCTCCTGAACAAAATGTCGGTGCCTGTTTGTTTAGTTTCACTTTCACACAGAACATGAGAAGGTGCGGTCTCATACCCAGATACCTGCCTGTCGCACTCGTCTCGCAGGCATTTCATAGCAGTCATAGGTCGACTGTCATTTACAATAGGACTAGGTCTATGTTAGGCTTAATAAGACGAATGTTTAGCCAATTATAGGCCTGCCCTATATATGTTACGTTTCCATAATGGACTAAGGACCCCTAATTACAATTCAAGAATTGACAATTGTCATCTATTTTCAATGAGGATTTTTCAGTTGACAATTGACATCCTTCATTGAAGTTAAGCTACCGAATTGATTGAATCATTCCAACCCTAATTTCACAAGGACTTACTCGAGGCCTTGCAGCAACTGTATAAATAAAGCACATTTACAAATGTGGCCCATCGTGTTTATTATAACTATTTGGCTTGAAGTCTTGAAGGAAGATACCACTGTAGACTAAAATAATAGTATGATCAAGAATCTGGGCRTTCTATTAGGCCTWAAGCTTGACATATAAACTAAACGCCTACGTCTTTTGACCAAGCTTGATACAGTTTGAAATGTAACTGTTTACTTACAGGGTATAAAAAATCAAGTCCCATAGAATTCAACGAGTGTGCCGTCTGTCTTCAATCAGCAACAACACACTGTAGCTGCTGTCGACAGATGTTAAATCCAGTAGAAGTGGTCAAGAGTGTTACTTCGTTTACTTCGTCACAACCAAGTATGCCAAATAATGAGCGGAAACTTYTTCGGTAATTTCAGTAAACAATTACTTACTGCAACATGTTGTGAATTGCCTAACTTATACTTGTCACGCCGTTTATCCAAAAACGTCTCTAACGTCAAATATGCCACATGACAAAGAGTAGGCAAATCTATATTCCTATATCCATGTGACGCCTGSCACAAGAAATTCATATAAATTGGTACATGCAAATAGGACCCTGGATCGATTGTGTATTTACAGACATCAATCGATGATATGAGCTGCAGTCAAAAGTAAAATGTCGGAGCCTATTGTAATGACCTGACTAGATCATAAAGGAACAATTGTCCAGACAGAGGAGTGAGTTTACGAATTGACGGTTTATTAAACTGTAGCTGGACTGTAGGAGTATGATTGGACACATGGATAACATATTGGGGTAAAGAGGGGACAGTAGAATAACATACATTCAGACAGAGAGGCGCCTAAAACAAATTGGACACTAGATATATGGTCTGACCATTCCATTGCGTGGGTACACGTCAGACAGAAGGGGCCTAAGGGAGTTGGACACACTGAGGATGGGGGAGAGTGGAACAAAGAGTGCATTGATTTGGTGGTGAAGGGAAGGGGCCTAAGGTCTGTTGACACACTGGGATAGAGGGTCCTGCCACCATTATAAACTAATTGAAAGCAGATGTGGTGAATGACTTCATAAGGGATGGACAATACTATGTGGGGAGAGATATAAAGGACTGGACTTCTGAGAGTTGGGTGTGTGTGTTCTGCGCGGACATGCGAGTTGGCTATACAAATGTAATAAAAAGCATGTTTGATTTTACAAGTTCTTGAAAGCGTTGTATTTGAAATGATTTTCCACGACATGACCCGCACAGACAGCTATGTGTTATGCGTTAGGCTAGTAGGTGGTTGTGTTGTACTTACCAGTACCCAGTGTTCGGGGTCCGAAATGTCAATCAACCTGCTATCTGCCAATCACGGGAATGCCTGGAATGTTCTGATGCCGGGCATCCTGGCGGAGTGGCGTGGAGGGGTTGGGCAGGGGATGGAGCATTGGAAGTTAAGACCAGGTTTAGCCTTTGTTCTCTCTCTTATGTCTGGCCTTCACAAGAGAAGGGTTACGTTTGGCTTGTGTTATCTTTCACTTATTGGCGTGGTTATGGCCAAACAGTAGCCTGTGTAAAGTTCGTTAATAAAACCGTCAATTCGTAAACTCACTCCTCTGTCTGGACAATTGTTCCTTTATGATCTAGTCAGGTCATTACAATAGGCTCCGACATTTTACTTTGACTGCAGCTCATATCATCGATTGATGTCTGTAAATACACAATCGATCCAGGGTCCTATTTGCATGTACCAATTTATATGAATTTCTTGTGGCAGGCGTCACATGGATATAGGAATATAGATTTGCCTACTCTTTGTCATGTGCATATTGACGTTAGAGACGTTTTTGGATAAACGGCGTGACAAGTAAAGTTAGGCAATTCACAACATGTTGCAGTAAGTAATTGTTTACTGAAATTACCGAAAAAGTTTCCGCTCATTATTTGGCATACTTGGTTGTGACGAAGTAAACGAAGTAACACTCTTGACCACTTCTACTGGATTTAACATCTGTCGACAGCAGCTACAGTGTGTTGTTGCTGATTGAAGACAGACGGCACACTCGTTGAATTCTATGGGACTTGATTTTTATACCCTGTAAGTAAACAGTTACATTTCAAACTGTATCAAGCTTGGTCAAAAGACGTAGGCGTTTAGTTTATATGTCAAGCTTAAGCCTAATAGAACGCCAGATTCTTGATCATACTATTATTTTAGTCTACATGGTATCTTCCTTCAAGACTTCAAGCCAAATAGTTATAATAAACACGATGGGCCACATTTGTAAATGTGCTTTATTTATACAGTTGCTGCAAGGCCTCAGGTAAGTGGATTGGAATGATTCAATCAATTCGGTAGCTTAACTTCAATGAAGGATGTCAATTGTGAACTGAAAAATCCTAATTAAAATAGATGACAATTGTCAATTCTTGAATTGTAATTAGGGTCCTTAGTCCATTATGGAAACGTAACATATATAGGAGAGCCTATAATTGGCTAAACATTCGTCTTATTAAGCCTAACATAGACCTAGTCCTATGTAAATGACAGTCGACCTATGACTGCTATGAAAGCCTGCGAGACGAGTGCGACAGGCAGGTATCTGGGTATGAGACCGCACCTTCTCATGTTCTGTGTGAAAGTGAAACTAAACAAACAGGCACCGACATTTTTTCAGGAGACATTTTACTGTTGACTGCAGCTCATATCCTCGATTGATGTCTGTAACCTGGTTATAGGAATATAGGCGAGCCTACTCTTGTCGTGGCATATTGAGGTTAAAGCCGTCTTTGGATCAACAGCGTGACAAGTATAGACTACTCAGAACATGTGCAGTAATAATTGTTTACTGAAATGACCGAATAAGTTTCCGCTCATTATTTGGCAACTTGGCTGTGAGAAGAGAACAGGAGTAACAGTCGGACCATTTCTTGAAGACAGACGGCGCACTCACACTCATTGAACTCTATCGGACTGTACATTCTCTACCCCTGTAAGTAAAATTATATCAATCTTAGTTTCAAGACGTAAACCTTTAGTTTATATGACAAGCTTTAGGTCTAATATAATGCGCAGATTCTTCATCATTCAATTATTGTAGTCTACGGCGCCATCTGCCTATGTAACATAATATTACGAGTTCAAGACAAAGTTATAATAAACACAATGGGCCACATTTGTGTTAATGCAAAATGGTAGAACTAGAAGTCAAATTAAGAATGAATATAACAATTATGTTAATAAAGACAAAGATTAGGCTCCATTACACTATAATTCATGTCATGTTTTAACTTTGTTTTAACCCCTATTGAACAAACAGGTTCTAATTTCACAGAGCATTTAGTTTGACACGTTGTCTATGATTAACAGGACTGGTGGTTAGTATCCTACAAACATCAACAATGAACAGACCTGGATTCACTACAGCCCCTCATCCTCCTGATGTCAGGATTGTGCTGCTGGGTAAAACTGGAGTGGGGAAGAGTGCAACAGGAAATACCATTCTGGGCCAAGACGTGTTTCACTCAGCTTTGGACTTTTCCTCAGTTACCATGAAATGTCAAGAGAGAACTGTTCTCATTGGACAGAACAGAGTCAGTGTGGTTGACACTCCAGACTTCTTCTATGCAACACACACAGAGGAGGGTTTGAGTTCAGAGATAGAGAGATGTATCCATCTGTCTAAACCTGGACCCCAGCATTTATCT
>NW_019943049.1:122277-134374 GCF_002910315.2 Salvelinus sp. IW2-2015 | reverse complement strand
GTCACTACACTATTTTTATGTTTCACTTTCACACTGCAAGTAGTAAGGTGCGGTCTCATACGCAGTTGCCTGCGTTACGGGGGGTGATATGTGCCAAAATTAAACCTCGTGAAGCTACTGATACCTCTCACCAAGTCACTTAACATTTTCCTAGCGCCATAAAATACCACCATGAATTAACATAGACTGTCAATGAAGACGCGTTCACGTCACGTGACACGTACACGTAGTGTTCATGTCGTGGAACGTGGCACTGACACACCACGTGTCAGTTTGCTTCTAAGTTTATTATGAATGATATTACCATGAATGCCTTAAAAACGTCAACATGTGTTACCGTCACGTGTTAGATTAAGTGTCTGTTTAGTTTATTATTAAAGATCTCAACACAAATGCCTTTCAAACGTCTACATGACGTCTACATGTGCATGATTTAAAAAAATATATATTTTTAGTTGCCAGAGTTTTGTCAATTTGTCATTTTATTGACATTTGTCAATTTAACTAAAATAGGCATATCTCGTCAATACAAAAATGATTAGGCTAGTTGATATCACAGCCAGCCACCATTACTTTGTAGATATGCCTATGTCTCACATCAATACAGACACAAAGGCTTCTTTGTTGGAGGTAGCCCTATTCAGAAATAAGAGGTAGCACATTCAAAACAACTGAGAACTCGGCAACCTCTGACTTCCGACCAGTGCGTTCAAGACAACTGGGAACTCTGGGAAAAAAACGAGCTTAGACGGAAAATTTGTCATCCAACTCGGAATTCCAATTCAAAAACTCTGGCATCTTTCTCTGACCTGAAAATCACTGATGTCATGATTTGACCTCGTTTTTCCCCCAGAATTCCCAGTTTAACAGACACAATCACTGTTATCATGCAATCCTTAGGCTATACATTTCTGTAGAGATATCTTATGGTTAAAAGCAGGGCTCGAATTGAGCGGGTATGTGAGGATATGGACCTAACCCTTGTTATAGAGATGAGCAAAAAGCATATGCTACCCCTTGTTTGCTCAGCCTTAGATAAAACAACGGTCCAGATTATATAAAGCGATCTAAGCTATAACAATGATTAACTCCACGATTATTTACGCATAGTCTATTAGCCTATCGAAGGTCTTGCTCAGCGCCACATCACATGAATATGTGGTTGGTTCATTAAAATCTCCACAATTTAGAATATTAGTGGTAGGCTATGCCTGTCGCAAAATACCAAAAAKATAGAATCAGTATGGGTCTATGCWTAGACCAAACAGCTTAACAAATAAATAGTTTTTTATTCAGAAGAATCGCATTGAATCAGCCTATTCATTTCAGTGCAGTTGCGTTCTTACGCATAACCTTAGCCTTAATGGCACCGAAAACACCCCAGCCTGTTTTGATCACAGATCATGATGAAGCCTGAACATTTCAGCTCTTTGTCATTGATTTAGCCCACAATCGCCTACAGATTTGATACACATGAAGACCTATATTTAATCTGGATTTGACAAACAATAGCCTGACTAGGATCCTCATTTTTTCACCACGTTATATGTGTTACCAATTAGGTAAATCTATTCCTATTAATTTGTATAGGCTAACCATTGTGATTAATGTTATTCACCATATTCTGCTTTTTATGAATTAAACAGCATCGGGTTAAAAACTAATATAATTTCCCTGCTCTCTTTGTTCTGAATGTTTTGCAGTGCTAGTGTTTTTAGCTAATTATGTGCCCAGTATGATAGTTTTCTTGCTCTTTCTTAGCAGATAATGACAACATGACAATAACAGTAGCTGATGTAATGAAAAGTTGCGAGGGTGGTTGGTAATGGAGGACATCAGGTGAATCCATGTCTGGGTGTTAGGCAAAACTACTAGGTCCTGGAGAACAGGAGCAGAGTAAAGGGAACAGGGTAGGAGACAGACGTAAACAAGCAAACACACAGGTTAAAGGATTATCAGGTATGTAAAAATACAGTTATTGAATTATATAATTTAAATGTTTGATAAGACATGCAATAATGTTAATGGTAGACAGAAAATAAAGGATACCTGTCTAATTGTTTATGTCCGTGGGGTTGATGAGGGAGGTAAGGGATGGTCCCTGGAAAAGATGAGAGAGGTGAGTTGTGAGAGAAACTCTAGGGTGGTGTCATGACCACTTGAGTCATACACATTAACAGTACCTACCTGGAAGCGACGGTTACTTAACGTGACCCAGTGGTTAGCCTTTAGTCCAATCAATTGTGTTGTGACAAGGTAGGGGGGTTATACAGAAGGTAGCCCTATTTGGTAAAAAACCAAGTCCATATTATGTCAAGAACAGTTTAAATAAGCAAAGAGAAATTTTTTATTTATTTTTTTTTACCTTTATTTAACTAGGCAAGTCAGTTAAGAACAAATTCTTATTTTCAATGACAGCCTAGGAATGGTGGGTTAACTGTCTGTTCAGGGGCAGAACGACAGATTTGTACCTTGTCAGCTTGGGGATTTGAACTTGCAACCTTTCAGTTACTAGTCCAACGCTCTAACCACTAGGCTACCCTGCCACTAGGCTACTAATGACAGTCCGTCATTACTTTAGGACATGTAGGTCAGTCATGACGGAAACTTTCAAGAACTTTCTTGAAGTTTCTTCAAATACAGTGTCAAAAACCATCAAGCGCTATGATGAAACTGGCTCTCATGAGGATCGCCACATGAATGGAATTACCTCTGCTGCAGAGGATAAGTTCATTAGAGTTACAAGCCTCAGAAATTGCAGCCCAAATAAATGCTTCACAGAGTTCAAGTAACAGAAACATCTCAACATCAACTGTTCAGAGGATACTGTGTAAATCAGGCCTATATGATCAAATTGCTGCAAAGAAACCACTACTAAAGGACACCAATAATAAGAAGAGACTTGCTTGGGCCAAGAAACACGAGCAATGGACATTAGACCGGTAGAAGTTTGTCCTTTTGGCCTGGAGTCCAAATTGGAGATTGTTGGTTCCAACCGCCGTGTCTTTGTGAACGGATGATCCCCGCATGTGTATATCCCACCTTAAAGCATGGAGGAGGAGGTGTTATGGTGTGGGGGTGCTTTTACTGGTAGCACTGTCTGTGATTCTTCCGCTGTCCCCATAGGAGAACCCTTTTTGGTTCCAGGTAGAACCCCTTCTGTGTCTAGGTAGAACCCTTTTGGGCTCAATTCCACAGAGGGTTCTACATGGAACCAAAAAGGGATCTCCTTTTGGTGGCAGCCAAAGAACCCTGTTGGAACCCCTTTCTCAAAGAGTGTACTCAACCTGTTTAGCCTGTTAACATATATAGGGCAGGTCTATAATTGGCTACAACATTTCTTCTAAAGCCTAACAAAGGCCTAGTCCTACTGCAAATGACAGTTGACTTATGACTGCTATAAAATGCCTGCGAGAGGAGTGCAACAGCAGGCAACTGGGTTTGAGACCGCACCTTATTATGTGCTGTGTGAAAGTGAAACTAAACAAACAGGCGCCGACATTTTGTGCAGGATAGAGACATTTTACTTTTGACTGCATATCCTCGATTGATGTCTGCAAATACAGAATCGATCCAGGATCCTATTTGCATTTACCAACTTACATGAATGTCTTATGGTGCCTGGTTATAGGTGATGTAGGTTGTGGGTCCCAAAGACCCTCCCCATTATTGATTAAGGGGATCTTAAGATTCATATGTTTTGCTGCAGGCCTTATAATAAGATGCTGTTGCTATGTGTCTAAATACTCTGCCACTATCCGTTGCACAAGCTATCTATATTAGTCTTTGTGGTTAAGCCCTGGCTGTTGCGAGAGTGTGCTTGCAGCCTAGGTCTGAGTCAGACCGAAACTAGATAAAGAGAAGTAACCACTGTCTAGTTTTGACATTTTGATCTTGTGTGACAGTGGACAATGCTAATAAATTCAGAGAAGCTACTGTACTAGGTTGCCTTATAAGGTAACCTCAGCTTATTGATACACACATACATTGACGTAGGTGATCATACCACTAGAGAGTGATCACATGTATATAATCAGCTGTGCCCGTAGGTGGGGTGCAGAACTTACTCTGAAACATACGTGCTGTGTTTCCGTTGTCAAGTTCTGTCTGCAATTGCATTAATAAAGGTTTGATTGATTTACTTAAGATATTGTCTGATTGCTGATTTCACCAATAAGCCAATGATTGACAAGGAACAAGGAACCTACCCCAACAGTGACATCTTCTTCCAAGATGGCATAGCAGTCGGACGTGTGTTTTGTCTTGTCCAGTGTATATATCGTTTTCCCTCGTATATATTTTAATCTCACTTTCCATCTACGGACTGAATATACTCTCCTGCAACCCACCTCACCCAATGTGGTACGGATCTGCTATTTTTATACTTTAGAACTGGAACCCCCATCGGCAGCTAGCCAGCTAACTAGCTACTAGCTAGTAGTCAGTTAACGGTGTTGACCGCTAGCAGTGGCTATCACCGTTAACTCGGACATTAGCCAGCCTCAGCTCGGTCAATACCTGCCAGTCTGCACAGCGCGATATCAACCCAGAGCATATCGGACTGCTTTTTCTCTACCACATCTGCAGATTCCTATCGCAAGCTCTGAACCTTTACACCGGATCATCGCTGCTAGCTAACTGCAATCCAAGTGGCTACTCCTGGCTAATGTCTCTGTCCCGAAGCAAGCACCAGTTAGCCTGGAAATAGCCTCGAGCTAGGCCCATCTCCGAGCTAGCCGAAGAGGTCCACCATCAAATTCTTGGGCTACAATACCTCTTTTGCCAACTGGCCTGGACCCTCTACTGCCGACACGGAGCCCCGCCAACACATCACGACTGGTGTGCCGACGTAACTGTCCGAGGTGGTCTCAACAGGCTCTTCCGTTGCGACGTTGCCGGAGGCCCATCTGCTAGCCCCGGCCCGCTAGCTGTCTGAATTGACGTGTCTCCAGCTCGCATAGCGGAGTAGCGACTACTGAATCGTCTCCCTGACTCCTCTATTGCTACTCATTGGACCCTATGATCACTCGGCTACACATGCCTCTCCCTAATGTCAATATGCCTTGTCTATTGCTGTTTAGGTTAGTGATTATTGTCTTATTTCACTGTAGAGCCCCCATCCCTGCCCAATATGCCTTAGATAGACCTTTTGTTCCACCCCACACATGCGGTGACCTCCCCTGGCTTAACTGGTGCCTCTAGAGACAAAACCTTGCTCATCGTCACTCAATGCCTAGGTTTACCTCCACTGTACTCTTCTCCATACCCTTGTCTGTACATTATGCCTTGAATCTATTCTTCCACACTCAGAAAATCTGCTCCTTTTACTCTCTGTTCCGAACGCACTAGACGACCAGTTCGTACAGCCTTTAGCCGTACCCTTATCCTACTCCTCCTCTGTTCCTCGATTGATGTAGAGGTTAACCCAAGCCCTGCAGCCCCCAGCACCACTCTCATTCCTCAGGCACTCTCATTTGTTGACTTCTGTAACCGTAAAAGCCTTGGTTTCATGCATTTTAACATTAGAAGTCTCCTCCCTAAGTTTGTTTTATTCACTGCTTTAGCACATTCCGCCAACCCTGATGTCCTAGCCGTGTCTGAAGTCTGGGGCCCTGGGAAGGAACATTTTATAAAGGTCCGTCTCTTGGCATTGGAGAGAACATTTTTGTTGTTGAAGCTTTAAAGCTAATATCCTGTAATTCTACATATTTTGTCAGGTGGCAGAGAGAAAACTTTGCAGTTTTAAAGCTAAAATTGCAGTGCATTTATTATTATTTTTGAAATGGGGGAATATCAGATGTATTTAGTTGAAAAATGTATAATTGGTGGAGTACTGTGGATCCCTGTGAGCCTCCCAGGCCCATGTTGCCCAGGGTTAAGAACATAGATCCATAATATTTCATGGTATTGTATTACACCCTCAACTTATTCCACGGATCCCTTGGACAAATATTGTTCAATCTGTTGTTAGTAATATTCATTAAAAAAATTAACTGTAAAAATACAAAATGTTATTTTATTTGACATATTTTGAGATCTGACCACGGACCCTCTGCAGAACCTCTGCGGACCCCACATTGAGAACCCCTGATCTAACGGACTGCCTCTGAATATATGAGTGGTTGGGCCCTCAAGATTGTCACATTTTGTCAGACGCAAGGCTTTTTATTATCCTCAGGTGAACCGCAGGAAAAGTGGTGAAGCAGCGTTTAACTTTAACACCCCGAAATTCTGGAGTGCCCAGCCCTACCACGCAATATCAGGGAGGAAAAAATGGTTAACTATTTTTAACGCAAGATTATCTGGCTGGTTTTATCTTCTTTTAATATCCTATTTCTGTTCTTGTGTTTGTACCAATTGATATTCTTCTGTGAGTAATTGTTTACACGGTTTCCTTTTAATCCATCTTTTATTTGTATTATGTACAGCACCTTGGGTTGTGGTCTCTGTATGCAGTGGCGACCAGTCATTCAGGCCTGCCCCACCTGTTTTGAGCCCCACCTGTTTTGAGCCCCACCTGTTTTGCATGTTATATTGGGATTAATACATTTCACATATCAGATTGCAAACAGTGTAAAAGAATATATTGAGTTAATAAAGCTGCATACAAACATGGTCTCTTTTTTGCTTCCTTGAGGAAGGCAGCTCCAAAATGCAGGTGTTTCAGCCCAGCTCAGTGCCTTCTGTGGTGGAGGGGCAGCCAGAGGAAATTACAGAGCGTTGGTGTACAGCACCTTGAGTTGAGGTCTCTGTATGACTTGTGTTGGCTGTTATTATAAAATATAACACTGAAATAAAGTAAACAAATACATGAGAAACTGGTATAAAAGTAAGTTACATGATCTCTGTTCATCTTAGGGAGGAGGGATACGGATGTTTAGTAAACTTGCTTTATTTACAGCTGCTTCAAGGCCTTGTGAAAGTAGGGTTGGAATGATTTAATCAATTCAGTAGCTTACATTCAATGAATGATGTAAATTGTGAACTGAAAAATCCTCTGAAAATAGATGACAGTTGTCAAATCTTGAATTGTAATTAGGGGTCCTTAGTCCATTATGGAAATTTAACATATATAGGGCAGGTCTATGATAGGCTACAACATTCGTCTTATAAAGCCTAACAAAGGTCTAGTCCTATTGTAAATGACAGTCGACTTATGAATGCTATGAAATGCCTGCGAGACGAGTGCGACAGGCAGGAAACTGGGTATGATACCTTATTTTGTGTTGTGTTGTGTGAAAGTGAAACTAAACAAACAGGCGCCGACATTTTGTGCAGGATAGAGACATTTTACTGTTGACTGCAGCTCATATCCTCGATTGATGTCTGTAACCTGGTTATAGGAATATAGGCGAGCCTACTCTTGTCGTGGCATATTTTTGAGGTTAAARCCGTCTTTGRATCAACAGCRTGACAAGTATAGACTACTCAGAACATGTTGCAGTAATAATTGTTTACTGAAATGACCGAATAARTTTCCGCTCATTATTTGGCAACTTGGCTGTGAGGAAGAAAACGGAGTAACAGTCGGGACCATTTCTTGAAGACAGACGGCTCACTCACACTCATTGAACTCTATCGGACTTTACTTTATATACCCCTGTAAGTAAAATTATATCAATCTTAGTTTCAAGACGTAAACCTTTAGTTTATATGTCAAGCTTTAGGCCTAATAAAATGGCCATAATATTGATCATGCTATTGTTTTAGTCTAAGACGCCATCTGTCTTTGTAACATAATATTACGACTTCAAGACAAAGTTCTAATGAACATTATCGGCCACAATTTAGAATGAATTTGCTATAACAGTTATGTTAATAAAGACAAAGATTAGGCCCCATTACACTATAATTCATGTCATGTATATACTTTKATTTAATTGTTTTAATCCGTATTGAAGAAACAGGTGCTAATGCACCCTACTCTGACTTCCACAGAGMCATTAGTTTGACACATTGTTGTCTATGATTAACAGGACTGGTGGTTAGTAKCCTACAACAATCRACAATGRACAGACCTGGATTCACTACAGCCCCTCATCCTCCTGATGTCAGGATTGTGCTGCTGGGTAAAACTGGAGTGGGGAAGAGTGCAACAGGAAACACCATTCTGGGTCAAGACGTGTTTCACTCAGCTTTGGGCTTTTCCTCAATTACCATGAAATGTCAAGAGAGAACTGTTCTCATTGGACAGAAAAGAGTCAGTGTGGTTGACACTCCAGACTTCTTCTATGCAACACACACACAGGAGGGTTTGAGTTCAGAGATAGAGAGATGTATCCACCTGTCTGACCCTGGACCCCATGCATTTATCTTTGTTCTAACTCTTGATACTTTCACTGAGCAGGAGACAGATGTAGTCACTGCATTTGAGAAATGTTTTGGTGAAGTAGCTTCAAGATACACAATCATTGTCTTTACTCATGGAGACGAGCTGAACAACAGAACAATAGAGGAATTAGTAAAGAACAATGTTAAGTTGTCTGAGCTCATTGAAGAGCGTGGTTGGAGATATCACGTCCTTAACAACAAAGACAGAGCCAATAGAAACCAGGTGACCGAGCTGCTGGAAAAGATTCTCTTCATGATGTATGTGAATGACGGTAGATGTTACACACATGACATGCTGCAGGAGGCACAAAGAAAGGCAAGAGAACTGACTGAGTTGATGAAAGAGGAGAGTCTCAGGGAGGAAGAGAGGAAAAGACAAGAACACCAGAGATTGTTGGAGAAGGTGGGAAGAGAGACAGAGGAGAGAGTATGGAGAGAGATGGAGGAGAGAGTAGGGAGAGAGACGGAGGGCAGAGTAGGGAGAGAGACGGATGAGGAAGTTAAAAGAAAGAGTGAAAGGGAAAACATGGCAAGAGAAGAAGGGGAAACGAGGGGAGAGGAATCAGAGACAGAAAATGGGGAAGAAATGATATTGCTTGGCTCTCGACATAACACACTAGATTGGTTTAAAAGGCATCAGGCATTTATTTTGATGTGTTTTGCTGTGCTAATTATCATGGTTGCCATTATATTTAGAATTTTGTGTTAATGTGTGAAAGAAACCAATAGGGTCATTCCAACAATAGAGTACCTTTTGGGTAGTTTAATTTGGTAAGAGCACATGTTCAACGTCATCTTAAACATAAACTTCACTTCTCAAATAGAAAAATATAAATAAATACTATAGTAAGGCCTATTAAGTGCCAAATAAAGTAACAGATTGATTTATAACAGGGTTGAGTTTTTCATCTTAAATCAGCCATAACTCCCATTCTGACTGGGGGAATGGAAGCTTGTTGTGTGTAACAGGGAGGGCAATTGAATGCAAGCTTCACCAAAAATAATCTATCAATGTTATGTTATGCTCGACCTGCGCAGTGTTCCACAAAACACCAGAAAATGGCCAAAAAGAGTATGCCCAGCTCACCTGCTTTTACACTATGATTTAACTACTATATGTTCAATGTTTCTTTAATAAAAACATGTAATTAATAGTTTCACCATATTAAAACGAGAGTTCAGTTCCGGTAGCAGGGTTGACCTTAAAATGATGTAGAAACATAAATGAATAACTAATCACGCGAAACAAATTTAATTTTCAGAAATGACTTTGTCAAAGCAGCAAAGTGCTTTACAATGATGGTGAAAACATACCTCATTTTTGGGGGGTTACGTGGCTTAAAATCTTTGTAGAAGTCTGAAAAACTTGAAGAGGGACATGTCAATTGTGATTTATTGAATTTTCCTTGTGGTCTATATTAAAGGGTACTTAAGGGGTAATTAAAGGGTAATTAAGATACAGCAACAGGCTTTCAAAATTCATTATTGGTTGACAATTTCTACTTAAAATATCAAAGGGACACAAATGGSACTGTACTCCTGGAACGACCCAATACATCATCTATCTWATCACTTTTCATTCAAATATTGAAATACCCAAAGTTGTTACAAAACTAAATAATTGTTKAAATGTGTATGTTTGTAATATGATTGTATTATTTGATTTTCATTGTGGTTAATSTGGTACAGTACAATGAATATTGAATATTGCACTTAGRCCTAATCTTTYAGTCARTTGTAARGTCCTCTGGTTTTTAAAGCATTAGGGCTAGAACCACCTTATCTAAAGCAGGGGTTGTTCGGTAACGCACCTCCTCATTCAAATACCCCTTTTCATCACGAAGCATTAAACCACAAAGTTATTAACGCCTTATTGAGCCCTATCGCATAAGTACATATTAATCGTACACGTTTATGCACTAGATACCTTGCTCACAAAGCATCTATCGCGTCGTAGTTCATACGCAGGCATATAATTTAACACCGACTCGTAGAAATGCCATATGGATAGCTAGCATGTTTCTATACTGGCTCTATATCGACAATAGAAGAGATGATTATCTCACTCATCACAGGCGCCTCCATCTTCTATTGTTCTCCTCCTCTCACACCGTTATCTCTGATCTCTTGTTACCCTTGCACACCATTTTCTAACACAGCCGTGCTACTTTTAGATATAGAATGACATCATTATCGAAGACGCGGCGATTTCATGGGAAGATTTTGCATTCCTACCTACTGTGCAGTGTTCTAACCGACTGCCCAATCAGCACAGCTCCCTCCCAATATAGAGCAACAGGGAAGTGGAGCTGTAGTTCAGCAAGCTGCATACCAGGAAAGGTATCTGCTTTTCTGCTCTTCCTAAATGTTGTTTCTTAACGCCATCACACCCAAACTCCTTCCTAAACAACCCTGGATAATCCCCTAACAACCCTGATAATCCCCTAACACACCCTCGAAAATCCCGCCTGAACAACCCTCATAAACTCCTCCTAACAAACCGCTTGGATAATCTTCTCCTTACACCAACACCAACTGCGGTAGGCTAGCATTCCAGAACT
This sequence comes from Salvelinus sp. IW2-2015, assembly GCF_002910315.2. Classification (NCBI taxonomy): domain Eukaryota; kingdom Metazoa; phylum Chordata; class Actinopteri; order Salmoniformes; family Salmonidae; genus Salvelinus; species Salvelinus sp. IW2-2015. The sequence goes on along the minus strand of NW_019943049.1, from coordinate 123,482 downwards.
TTTGGGTCTAAAAGCTAGCACACTGCCTTCCAACTTTTCATGCAACATCCACCTGGTATATTTCATAAAGCCGTAGACGTCCATAGCCAGAACCTAGCGAATCAGTTGAGGCGCCCAACCAGGCATATCAGAAAGGCAGGTGCCTTCTAATCAGTGTCTCAAAGTTGGTTTACGAGACTGCCAGCGTCCGCAGGCCTATATAAATATAATAATATAAAATAGAAGAATGTTTATTTGTTACATTACAATTTTTATTTGAATATTACATAACAAAGATGAAACATAATTTTCGTCACCAAGTACGGGTCTGTGGATAGTTTAAGAGGTGTGAATGACAATACAAATATTATAAATTCTTTCCAATTGTATGTTTTAACACCTGGGCAACATGGGCCTGGAGGCTCACATGGATATTGGACCACATGCGTCCAGCACATTATAAATCTTCTCACACTCAAAACACATTTCTTATCCCATAGAAATGTAAGCTTTCTGAAACTGCCCAGTTTTCCCATCTCCAACACAGGTGATGACAGATTGTATAAAATTGCAGCGAGTATTAGCTTTAAAGAGCCTTGCAACACCAAAGAATGGTGCTCTCCACATGCCTGCAAGAGCGCCACCCTTTTAAAAGTGTCGCTTCCGGGGGCCCCTGTCACGGACGTGTTTCTGCTCCAGTGGTCGACAGGAGATGACCAGACAGATTGCAGCCGCGGCTACGTGATAATACAAACTCATTTAATAAAACAAAAGAGAAACGAAATTAACCAAAAAATAAGAAAAACACTATAACCAAATACAAAAATAACAAAACAATGTGAAAAACCGAGACAAGACCATAATTGGATGACAGCCAACAACACAGAAGAACAGGAACATCAGCCCAGCCAAAAAAACTCCCAACACAAAAACAAGCCTAACTACTAAATAATGAGTTCATCAATACAGAAAGGACAGACGAATGACAGCGTGGCGATAACTGATTGGCAACCATAAATAGACGTGGACTAAAGACACAGAAAAGCAGACAAAACTAGGACGACACAGACGAAGATAAGAATCCCACCACAGACTCGACGTCCTGAACCAACAACTAAACAAGACAAGACAGCAATAAGAACTCTGGTCAAGCGACGTATAACAGCGCCCAGAGTCCCGTGAATTCTATCACAGAGGCGCAATCTCTCGTCCGGGGGGGGTGGCGG
>NW_019943049.1:112553-122252 GCF_002910315.2 Salvelinus sp. IW2-2015 | reverse complement strand
AACAAAAAATGTTTTATTGTCACATACACCGGAGTGAAATGTGTTGTTTTACAGGGTCACCCACGTGGAGCAAATGAGAGTTTAGTGCCTTGCTCAAGGACACATTGACAGATGTTTCACCTTGACAGCTCAAGTTGCTGGCCCAACGCTCTAACCGCTAGGCTACCTGCCACCCTATCTTTGGTGTTAACTCTTCTACAGTCTACCATCTTATTCTTAATCTTTCTGTAACATCAAAACACTCCTTCCACACAATATGTTTATAGACCAACAACTGTTGGGTCTGGTCCACTATTACTAAATGTAATGATTTGGTCTGCATGTGAGAGGGGTGTTGAATACTGCAGTCATGTTGCATAGCTGGTAATGGACAGTATTTCAAACTATGCATTTTACAATCTTTAAATGCACTAAACTAAACTGTGCAGTTTTTTTCTGTTCTTAACAATGCCAAGAATCATATCTATCCAGGTTCATTACTCTGTAAAAACACAAGTCTATAATTTGGGGAGGCATGTATTATATATCAAAGTTGTTAAGGAAACCAGTTTGTCTACTTCGTATGCCTCACTCCTCCCATTTGTTGAACGTCAACAGTGAGATAGGTGGAAATGTAAGTCTCACTGCTTTGTTCACTTGAACAGAAATATGTAGACATCATGATATAAATGTAAGTCTCACTGTGCTTTGTTCATTTGTACAGAAATATGTAGACATCAGATATTGTTCCAAGATGGCGTAGCAGTCAGACTTACTTTGTCTTGTCCCGTGTATTTATATTTTATATATTTTTCTTCGCATATCTTTTTATATATTTTTTTTCGAAAAACTCAACTTCAAAACACTCTCCTGCAACCCGCCTCACCAAATGTGGTGCGGATCTGTTTTTCCCCAAAAGTATTATTCACCACGTATCCGAAATCCACAACAGAAGCTAGACAGAAGTTAGCCAGCTCACTAGCTAACGTTAGTATTCAGCTAACCTCGGCTAGCGGTCAAAATCTATCCTTTAGCTCGGAAAGCTATCGCCAGTTTTGTGCAACGCGACTCAGACCAGAGCATACCTGGACCAATTTTCTCTCCATATCCCTGGATTTCTACCGCAAGCTCTGGACATTTACATCTGGATCTTGCAGCTAGCTAGCTGCTATTCCCGAGGGACTATTGGCTTACGTCGGTCCCGGAGCAAGCACCAAATAGCCCTGAGCTAGCTCATGCTAGGCCCATCTTCCGGCCAGCTGAAGAGTTCCATCAGCCACTCCTGGGCTACAATCACCTATCCGGACCCATTTTACTGCCGATGCGGAGCCCCACCGGGCCTTCACGACTGGACTACCGACGTTATCTGCCCGAGGGAGTTATTCAACTGGCCCCTCCGTCGCGACGTAACCYGAACACCCATCTGCTAACTGCGGCCCACTAATTGTTAGCTGTCTTGAGCATATCGGCTGCTAGCTGAATAGGTCCATCGGACAATTTTCTTGGGCCACTATAACTAAAACTATTTGCCAATTGGATTGGTCCCCTCTACCACACGGAACCCCACTAATCTACAGACGGAAATGCACGAGGAGGCCAAAAACAGACTTCCTCCGTCTTCTGCTAGCTTGCTACCCATGGCCCGGCTAGCTGTCTGAATCGCCGTGTCCCAACCCACCTCAACAACTCACTGGACCCTCATGATCACTCGGCTAAGCATGACTCTCCTTAATGTCAATATGCCATGACTCTCCTTAATGTCAATATGCCTTGTCCATTGCTGTTCTGGTTAGTGTTTATTGGCATATTTCACTGTAGAGCCTCTAGCCCTGCTCAATATACCTTATCCAACACTTCAGTTCCACCACCCACACATGGGATGACATCACTTGGTTTCAATGATGTTTCTAGAGACAATATCTCTCTCATCATCACTCAATGGCTAGGTTTACCTCCACTGTATTCACATCCTATCATACCTTTGTCTGTACGTTATGCCTTGAATCTATTTTATCGCCCCCAGAAACCTGCTTATTTTACTCTCTGTTCCGGACGTCCTAGACGACCAATTCTTACAGCTTTTAGCCATACTCTTACCCTACTCCTCCTCTGTTCCTCTGGCGATATAGAGGTTAATCCAGGCCCTGCAGTGCCTAGCTCCACTCCTATTCCCCAGGCGCTCTCTTTTGATGACTTCTGTAACCGTAAAAGCCTTGGTTTCATGCATGTTACATTAGAAGCCTCCTCCCTAAGTTTGTTTTATTCACTGCTTTAGCACACTCTGCCAACCCGGATGTTCTAGCCGTGTCTGAATCCTGGCTTAGAAAGACCACCAAAAACTCTGAAATCTCCATCCCTAACTACAACATTTTCAACAAACATATTACCGACCATTTCGAATCCCACCGTACCTTCTCCGCTATGCAATCTGGTTTCAGAGCTGGTCATGGGTGCACCTCAGCCACGCTCAAGGTCCTAAACGATATCGTAACAGCCATCGATAAGAAACAATACTGTGCAGCCGTATTCATTGACCTGGCCAAGGCTTTCGACTCTGTCAATCACCACATCCTTATCGGCAGACTCAACAGCCTTGGTTTCTCAAATGATTGCCTCGCCTGGTTCACCAACTACTCCGATAGAGTTCAGTGTGTCAAATCGGAGGGCCTGTTGTCCGGGCCTCTTGCCGTCTCTATGGGGGTGCCACAGGGTTCAATTCTTGGGCCGACTCTCTTCTCTGTATACATCAATGATGTCGCTCTTGCTGCTGGTGAGCTCTGATCTACGCAGATGACACCATTCTGTATTCTTCTGGCCCTTCTTTGGACACTGTGTTATCTACCCTCCAGACGATCTTCAATGCCATACAACTCTCATTCCATGGCCTCCAACTGCTCTTAAATACAAGTAAAACTAAATGCATGCTCTTCAATTGATCGCTGCCTGCACCTGCCCGCCCGTCCAGCATCACTACTCTGGATGGTTCTGGCTTAGAATATGTGGACAACTACAAATACCTAGGTGTCTGGTTAGACTGTAAACTCTCTTTCCAGAATCACATCAAACAAAGTTAAATCTAGAATTGGCTTCCTATTYCGCAACAAAGCATCCTTCACTCATGCTGCCAAACATACCCTCGTATAACTGTCCATCATACCGATCCTCGACTTCGGCGATGTCATTTACAAAATATCCTCCAACACACTACTCAACAAATTGGATGCAGTCTATCACAGTGCCATCCGTTTTGTCACCAAAGCCCCATATACTACCCACCACTGTGACCTGTATGCTCTCGTTGGCTGGCCCTCGCTTCATACTCGTCGACAAACCCACTGGCTCCAGGTCATCTACAAGACCCTGCTAGGTAAAGTCCCGCCTTATCTCAGCTCCATGGAAGACAACAGTAAGCCAGTACTTTATTCACCATAGGCTTAGTGGAGAACAAGTTCTCATGAACAGCTGCAACCGCGCCAGATAAGCAAGCAGTTCGACACATACACAACACAGAGTTACAGCATTAAGAATAAAACTAAACACTAAACAGGTCAATAATACAGTAGAAAAAGTATATATAGACAGTGTGTGCAAATATAGGTAGTATAAGAGGTAGTAAGGAGAATAGGCATGGTGGCAAATGGAAGTAATTACAATATAGCAATTAAACCTGGAATGTAAGATGTGCAGAAGATGAATGGCAGTAGAAGATTAACTGGATGGATGCAAACGACAATCAATATAAAAAAATAAGTACAGTATGGGATGAGTAGTACTGGGCTATTCACAGATGGCTATTGTAACAGCTGCAGTGATCTGGTGAGCTGCTCCTGACAGCTGGTTGCTATAAAAGCTATGGGAGGGATAGGAGTCCTCCAGTCTTCAGTAGTTTGAGCAATTATTCAGTCAGATTGGCAAGCAAAGAACGGAAGAGTGAGCGGCCAAAGGAGAATGGCTGTGGGGGTACCATGAAATATACCTGCTGGAGCGCGTCTTACGCGTGGTCTCTATCTGACCAGCGAACAATAAAGCGAACTAACCTAGCAGGGTCTTGTAGAAACCTGACCAGTGTTTTGTCGAACGAGTATAAGCCGAGGCCATCCAACGAGACATACAGTCACAGCGTCGTAGGATATGGGCTTTGTGACAAAACGACACTTGTGTTAGACTGCACTCCAATTTGTTGAGTACGTGTTGAGGATATTTTAAAATGACACCCCGAAGTCGTATGATCGGTGAGATGGACAGTTATACAGATGTTTGGCAGCAATGAGTAGATGCTTGTTGCGAAATAAGGAAGCCAACTTCTAATTTAACTTGTTTGATTGATTCTTGGAAAGAGAGTGACAGTTCTAACCAACACCTAGGTTTTAGTGTCCACATATCAACCAAACATCCAGAGTAGTGATGCTGGACGGTCGGCAGTGCAGCAGCGACAATTGAAGAGCATGCATTAGTTTTACTTGTATTTAAAGAGCAGTTGAGCCATGGAATAGATTGTTATGCCACTTGAAGATCTCGGAGGTAGATAACACAGTGTCCAAAAAGAAGGCCAAAGAATACAGAATGTGTCATCTGCGTAAGATCAGAGCTCACCAGCAGCACGAGCACATCATTATATACAGAGAAAGAGTCGCCCAAGAATTGAACCCTTGCACCCCCATAGAGACGGCAAGAGCCCGACCACAGGCCCTCCATTTACACCACAACTCATCGGAGTAGTTGGTGAACCACAGGCGAGCAACATTTAAAACCAACTCTGTGAGTCTAGCCATAAGAGTGGTGATTACAGAGTCGAAAGCCTGCCAGCAATGATACGGCGCACAGTATGTTTCTTATCGGATGGGGACGTTACGCATATCGTTAGGACCTTGACGGGTCTGAGGGCACCAGAACCAGCTCTGGAAACCAATGCATACGAGAAGGTTACGTGGGATTCGAAATGTCCGTAAATGTTTTTGAAAATGTTGTAGAGGGATGGAGAATTCAGAGTTTTTGTTCTTTCTAACCAGATTCAGACACGGCATAGGAACATCCAGGGTTTGGCAGAGTTTGCTAAAAGCAGTGAATAAACAAACTAAGGGAGGAGGCTCTAATGTAACATGCATGAAACAACTTTACGGTGACAAAGTCATCAAAAAGAGAGCGCCTGGAATAGGAGCTGAGCTAGTGCACTGCAGGCCTGATTAACCTCTATATCGCCAGAGGAAAGAGGAGAGTAGTGTAAGATAGGCTAAAGCTGCTTAAAAATGGTCTTCTAGACTCCGGAACAGAGAGTAAAATAAGCAAGTTTCTGCGATAAAATAATTCCAAGGCATAACTACACGACAAATATATAGGAGTGAATACAGTGGAGTAACCTAGCCATGATGATATGAGAGAGATATTGTCCTAGAAACATCATTAAACCAATGATGTCATCCCATGTGTTGTGAACTGAAGTGTGGGAAAGTATAATTGAGCAGGCCTAGAGTCTCTACAGTAAATATTCCAATAAACACTAAACGCAGAACAGCAATGGACAGGCATATGCATTAAGGAGCATGGCATATTGACATTAAGAAGATTCATGCTTAGCCTATGATCAATGAGGTCCAGGAGTTGTTGAGTGGGTGACACGCGATTCAACACTAGCGCGGCCATGAGCAAAGCTAGCCAGAAGACGAGAAGTCTGTTTTTGCCTCCTCGTCATTTCCGTCTGAATATGGGTCCGGTAGAGGACCAATCCAATTTGGCAAATAGTTTTATTATAGGCCAAAGAAAAATGTCCGATGGAACCTATTCAGCTAGCGCCAGTGCTCAAACCAAGTAACATTAGTGGCGCAGTTAGCAGATGGGTTTCGTACCGCGACGAGGGCCAGTTGAATAACCCCTCGGCATATAACTCGTAGTCCAGTCTGAAGCCCGTGCTCCGCATTGCAGTAAGACGGTCCGACATGTATTGTTAGCCCAGGATGGCTATGGAAACTCTTCAGCTGCCGGAAAGATGGGCTAGCATGACTTAGCTCAGCTATTTGTGCTTGCCCGGGACCGACTAAAGCCAATAGTCCCTCGAATAGAGCGGTAGGCTAGCTGCAGATCCAATGTAAAAAGTCCAGAGCTTGTAGAAATCCAGGATATGGACGAGAAATTGTTCCAGTATGCTCTGTCTGAGTCCGTTCCACAAAACTGCGATAGCTTCCGAGCTTAAAGGATAGATTTTGACCGCTACGAGTTAGCTGAATTACTACTTAGCTAGTGAGCTGCTAACTTCGTCTAGCTTCTGTTGTGGGATTTCGGATACGTGGTGAATAATACTTTGGGAAAAAACAGATCCGCCCACCACATTTGTGAGGCGGTGCAGGAGAGTGTTGAAGTTGAGTTTTCGAAAAAAAATATATAAAAATATCGAAGAAAAATATAAAAATATAAATACACTGACAAGCAAATGTCTGACTGCTACCGCCATCTTGGAACAATATCTGATGTCTACATATTCTTACAATATGAACAAAGACACATAGACTTACATTAATCATGATGTCTACAGATTCTGTTCAACTAACAAAGCAGTGAGACTTACATTTCCACCTATCTCACTGTTACGTTCAACAATGGAGAGAGGCATACGAAGTAGACCAAACTTTTCCTTAACAACTTTATATATAATACTGCCTCCCCAAAATAGACTGTTTTACAGAGTAAGAACCTGGATAATATGATTCTTGCATATTTAAGAACAGAAAAAAACTGCCACAGTTTAGTTTAGTGCATTAAAGATTGTAAATGCATATTTGATAATACGTCCATACCGCTATCAAACATGACTGCAGTATTCAACACCACTCTCACATGCAGACCAAATCATTTACATTTATAATAGTGGACCAGACCCAATCAGTTGTGTCATAAAACATATTGTGTGAAGTGTTTGATTACAGAAATAAGAATAAGATGTAGACCTTTAGAAGAGTTAACACCAAAATAGGGGCAGGAGCTAGCGGTTAGAGCGTTGGGCCAGCAACTTGAGCTGTCAGTGAACATCTTCAAGTTCCTTGAGCAAGGCACTAAACTCTCATTGCTCCACGTGGGTGACCCTGCTAAAACAACACATCACTCCGGGTATGTGACAATAAAAAACATTTTGTGTTTGGTAACACCTCCTATGAATACCCTTTCATAAAACATTAAACACAAATTATTAACCCTATAGCTAGCATAATACAAATTTAAGTACAGTTTATGCAAACTGAATACCGCTCACAAACATTCGCAGTCAGAGATCATTATAACCAAGACTGTAAAATGCCATATGAACTAGATTAACTGCCTATATGAAATAGAGAATATTATGTACTACATCAAGGCTCATCTCTATTCTCTCCTCTCACACGTATCTGTCTTGTACACCTACACCATTTTCTTAAAAGGGTATTTAATATAGAGATGAATCATGATGAAGAGGGATTCATAGCGAAGATGCATTCCTACTACTGTGCATGTTCTAACGACTGCCCAATCAGAGCTCCTCCCATATAGAGAACAGAATGGAGCTGTAGTTCAGAATGCATAACCAGAAATATCTGCTTTTCTCTCTCTAAATGTTTTTCTAACGCCATCACACCCAACTCCTCCTAAACAACCCTGATAATCCCCTAAACAAAACCCTGATAATCCCCCTAACAACCCTGAAATCCCCCTAACAACCCTATAATCCTCCTAACAACCCTGTAATCCTCCTTAACCACCAACACCAACTGGTAGCTAGCATTCCAGAATTTTGGTCTAAAACTAAACTGCTTCACAACTTTCATGCAAATCACCTGGTATATTATAAAGCCTAGCGTCATAGAGAACCTAGCAATCTTGAGGCCCAACCAGGCATATCAGAAAGCAGTCCTTTAATCAGGTTCTCAAAGTTGGTTTACGGAACTGCAGTCCGCGCCTATATAAATATAATAATAAAATAAAAAGTTTATTTTACATTACAATTTTTATTGAATATTACTAACAACAATAAACATAATTTTGACCAATGGGTCTTGGGATAGTTTAGAGGTGTAATACAATACAATATTATAAATTTCCAATTTATGTTTAACACTGGCAACATGGCCTGGAGCTCACATGATATTGGACCACATGCTCCACAATTATAAATCTCTCACCTCAAAACATCTTTGCTTATCCCAAAATGTAAGCTTTAAACTGCCACAGTTTTCCCATCTCAAAGTATACAATTGTATAAAATTGCAGGATATTAGCTTTAAACTTGCAACACCAAAAAGTTCTCTCCAATCCAAGAGCCAACCCTTGAAAATGTCCTTCCAGGGGGGGCCCCTGTCACGTTTTTGTCCATTGGTGAAGGAGAGACCAAAATGCACGCGCTAGGTTTCAACAATTTAATAAACAAAGAGCACGAATACACGTGAACCCAACTATCAACAAAATAAACAAATGTTGAAAACCGAGACAACCCCGTATAATTCGATATGCCAGCACACAAACACAAGACAGGACATATAACAAATGTCAAGGTAGACCCACCCAAAAAAAATCCCAACACAAAACGGAAGCCTCCTCTCGCATATGTAAAATGAGTATTCTAACGAATCATCTTTCTCTAATCTTAGGTTGAACACGTAACGATTGAACCAACTTATCCAACAAGACTTAATTTAAATCCTTACGGAGAACTATCATATTAGTGGTCTGAAGCACAGAAAACACCGACAAAACTAAGCCAACACTATCTAACACTTTAAGAAGAAGAAGGAAATTCTCCTGAATATGCTCTCACAGCACTCTCCATACACTGAATTACTGGATCTTTACATGCTATTAGAACCAACATTCCATAGAAAGCAAAACAAGAACTATGTGAATAAAATAAAATGCGTACGTATAAAAAATTAGAGTGCAAATATCTGGCGATTGCTAGCTAGCTTAAACCCTTTCTAACTTAAGTCATATGACGCCAGGAGGAGGTGCTTGTTAAAGACGCGTGTATAAAAGTGAGAGGGTTGAGGATTTGCTATCACAAAAGAGGGGTTGAGGATGCGACCGCCGAGGGTAGGAGAAGCCCAGATGATGAGACCCGAGGGCGTGCTTTAGATAGGAGTGTGTTCAAGCGTTTGGAGAAGGAGCCTCAATGCTTTTAAAAGGAACCAGAGAACGCGGATAGCAACTGGAGTACTAGAAGGAAGATTAGTAAGCCTGTTAGAGGAGAAGTGCAATATTGGAATAGAATGTCATGAGAGTTACGGTGTACCACATTAACCACAGATGAGAAATCAAATAATTACATGACAGTATTGACAATACATACACATGTAAACAATGATATGTAAAGAGTGTGTGTTATGAAAGCAACTTTGAGAGGGGGGTATTTCAATATTGAATGAAAATGATAAGATAGGATGAACGGTTGGTATGGGAGTCGTCACAAGGGGAGGTAAGGAGAAGAGGGGGAGGTGAAGAAAGGATACAGAAGTAGGCCGAGGTGTGGTCCCTTTAGAATTTTAGCAGTTAGAAATTGTTCAAAACCAATAATGAATTTTGAAACCTGTTGTGTATCTAATTACCAAGGCTTTTATAGTTGTACAATGCCCTTAAAGTACCCTGTATGAGGAATATAGAACCACGAAGAGGAAAATGATCAGATAAATCACAATTACATGTGTTGGGGACGACGGCTCTCGAGATATTCAGACTTGCTATCTGCAAAGATTTTAAAGCCACGTA
>NW_019943049.1:110960-112528 GCF_002910315.2 Salvelinus sp. IW2-2015 | reverse complement strand
GTCCCTACGAGGAGTGCGTCACTTGAGTGGGTTGAGTCACTGACGTAATCTTCGTGTCCGGGTTGGCGCCCTCTCCGGGTTTGTGAACTGTTCACCGGACGTGCTACCTTGTTCCGGACCTGCTGTTCTCGACTCTCTTTCTAACGCACCTGCTGTCTCTAACTCTGAATGATCGGCTATGAAAAGCCAACTAACATTTACTCCTGAGGTGCTGACCTGTTGCACCCTCTACAACCACTGTGATTATTATTATCTGACCCTGCTGGTCATCTATGAACGTTTGAGCATCTTGGCCATGTACTGTTATAATCTCCACCCGGCACAGCCAGAAGAGGACTGGCCACCCCTCATAGCCTGATTCCTCTTTAGGTTTCTTCCTAGGTTCTGGCCTTTCTAGGGAGTTTTTCCTAGCCACCGTGCTTCCACATCTGCATTGCTTGCTGTTTGGGGTTTTAGGCTGGGTTTCTGTACAGCAGACATTGTGACATTGGCTGATGTAAAAAGGGCTTTATAAATACATTTGATTGAATGATTTGATTGATATATGCGACTCACCCTTCCCGGGCAACGGCATTAACGAAGCAGGATTCAAGCACCAATCTTATCGAATTGTAGATTTTCACCATTTAATGTTAACTCCCATTTTGTCCATCTCGCACTAGTAACATGTTGTGCTTTTGTGCTGTTAACTATGGTTGCTACTGCATGTGGAACATACAGATCCACTTTTTGACCCATTGTAATCACAGCTGTGTTATGCAACACCATTTCTGTCGCTTGTACCGCCCTCAGGCACGGTGGCATTCCTCTCACCATTGAGTCTAATGACTTACTACAGTACATTACTGGTTTCTCTTTTCATTATTTTGTGTAACCACCGCGCTACAATGTCCTCCATTGGCAACCCAAATGCTGGCACTTGACACAATTGCTTCTTTAGCTCAACAAACGCTTCCTCACACTCTTGACTCCATTCGATTCTTTCTTGGGGACCCTTCCCCCCTTTTGTCAATTCTGTACGTGGCTCAGCAAATTAAGAAAATGACAGAATAAAATGTCTCTCAAAATTGAAAACACCTAGGGTTTTCCTGAGTATGCAAGGAGTGTTTGGTCATGCCAAAGAACGCATTGTTTCCACTCGATCACGTGTAATGTGCTTCGTGCCTTTTGAAATTGAAACCCCCAGATATGTTACCTCTTGTTTCGCTAGTTGTGCTTTCTCATATGATGCTTTGTGACCCTGTTCTGCCGAATAATTTACTAATGTGTAGAGGTCTCGCATATGAGTTTCTACATCTTTTGACGTAAATAACAAATAATCTACGTATTGTACCAACACTTACTCTAAAGAAGAATTGAATATGTTTCTAAGCACTTCTACATGAATTTGGATGTTACCATGATTACGGATATTCTTGAATGAATTGTGAATAATAATGAGTGAAAAAGTTAGATGCACAAATATCTGGGCAGTGTCTGTAACTTTCTAACTTATTATGAGGGGGAGGTTGGTTAAGGAGGTAGAGGAGAGGGGGAGGTTGGAGAAGGAGGTAGAGGAGAGGGGGAGG
>NW_019943049.1:103460-105393 GCF_002910315.2 Salvelinus sp. IW2-2015 | reverse complement strand
GGAGGAGGTAGAGGAGAGGGGGGAGGTTGGGGAAGGAGGTGGAGGAAGAAGGGAAACCAACCTTGGCCAGGGTTTCAGAAGACACCTCATCATCAGGAACCCACAGCTTGGTAGTCTTCTTACCTGGGATCTACACAACAAGCACACATCCACAATAAACAGAGGATGTTACAACCAGGAACCCAGTGATCCGTATTTTGATTTGAGAGGAGAAGCCAAGTGTTCTGTGTGTTTCAGTATTTGTCTGTATGTTTGTGTCTGTGTGCCTGCCTGCTTGCTTGTCTGCCTGTGTGCGTGCATGCATGCATATGTGTGTGTGCGTGTTTGAGAGTGAGTCTGTGTTTGAGTGTGTTTGTGTGTGTGTACCCACCCTGTCGCTCATGAGCAAGTCCTTGACTATGAAGTTGGCCACCAGTGATTTGAGCGGAGCGGCAAACTGTTCTGGGGCCAGCAGAGCCAGGTGACCCAGAGTGGTGAGAGGAGTTATCAGCTGATCCAGGTCCTCAAGGTCCAGGCCTTTTTGCAGCGGCTGGGAAGAGAGAGAGACAAGACATTTAACTATTTACTTTATCATCTGTTTACATGTGTAGAACTTCAGACACAGATTAAGCCCTTGACTAAAAAGCACTTTCAATGGAGAATCACTATTCAGAAAGCTTTTTACTCGTGGACTAGGCTCTTCCGGTTAGAATGTAATATTTCATATCATAACATTTGTATAATATTTTATTAAATGATTGCTTGATTTATTGACTGATAGGTGTCAGGTCTAAACTATAATCAGAGGTTGTAAGGCTCTGAGTTTCTATTTAAGAAGAATAGTTTAACCCCATCATAGACACTAAACCCAGCGTACTGTTTGTAAGCGTTTATTCAGAGAGCTCTGAAAATCATACAAAGCACATAGCTTTTTATACCTCACATTTGGTTATACAACACATTTTATGAATGCCCCTCCCCTTCTCTAACTCTGTCACAATGTTCTACTTTAATAGCTCCTTTTGTCTAACAGGGTACATCTATAATCAAATCAAATCAAATGTTATTTGTCACATACACATGGTTAGCAGATGTTAATGCGAGTGTAGCGAAATGCTTGTGCTTCTAGTTCCGACAATGCAGTAATAACCAACGAGTAATCTAACCTAACAATTTCACAACTACTACCTTATACACACACAAGTGTAAAGGGATAAAGATTATGTACATAAAGATATATGAATGAGTGATGGTACAGAACGGCAAAAGTGCATCGGCGATGTCGTACCCACACAACTATATAAAACATTCCCAAACCAGAAGAAACCGTGGATTGAGGGCAGCATCTGCGCGGAAACTGAAAGCGCGACAGCACATGCTTTTAACCAACTGCCTATTTTAACCGCGCAAGGTGACTGGAAACATGACCGAATACAAACACTGTAGCTAGATTCCCTCCACAAGGCAATCAAACAAGCTAAGCGTCAGTATAGAGACAAAGTAGTAGAGTCGCCAATTCAACGGCTCAGACACAAGAGGTATGTGGCAGGGTCTACAGTCAATCACGGATTACAAAAAGAAAACCAGCCCCGTTGCGGACCAGGATGTCTCTTGCTCCAGAACAGACTAAAATAACTTCTTTGCTCGCTTTGAGGACAATACACGTGCCACTGACACGGCCCTCGACCAAACCTGCAGACTCTCCTTCACTGCAGCCGACGTGAGTAAAAACATTTAAACGTGTAACCCTCGCAAGGCCTGCCAGGCCAGACGGCATCCCCAGCCGCGTCCTCAAAAACATGCGCAGACCAGCTGGCTGGTGTGTTTACGGACATATTCAATCAATCCTTATCCCAGGTCTGCTGTCCCCACATGCTTCAAGAGGAACCATTGTTCCTGTTCCCAAGAAAGCAAATAAGTCACACAAGGGCTAACTAGAATCCCTCTCAATCAC
>NW_019943049.1:84673-102054 GCF_002910315.2 Salvelinus sp. IW2-2015 | reverse complement strand
CTAATGAACTCGCTCACCGAATCAGCGTATTCGTCAATGTTGTTGTTGGACGCAATGCGGAACATATCCCAATCCACGTGATTGAAGCAGTCTTGAAGCGTGGAATCAGATTGGTCGGACCAGCGTTGAACAGACCTGAGCGCGGAAGCTTCCTGTTTTAGTCTCTGTCTATAGGCTGGGAGCAACAAAATGGAGTCGTGGAAAGCTTTTCCGAAAGGAGGGCGGGGAGGGCCTTATATGCGTCGCGGAAGTTAGAATAACAAAATCCAGGGTTTTACCAGCCCTGGTAATTCTTCTTCATGCCTGCAGTTGAAAACTCTAGCTCAAAACAGGAAACCTCAGTGGTACCGCAGCGCCTCCCTTACTCAGTCTCGCCTAATCTTCTGAGAATAGACAAAACAGGAAACTTCACACTCACACAGACATGTTCCATTCTAACAGACACATTCTTTTATGCATTCAATATTTCTCTAACCTACTGTTAAACACACTTACAAATGCTAAATGCTCTCTTCTATTTTTCAACATTAACTCAATTAATGAATACTATTTACAACTTTTCCCCAACAATAGCAAAGAGGGCTGAAGCAGTAAATAGCAGTAAATACTAGATTGTAAAGGCAGACTGGTCCTCACCTCAAAGATCTGAGCGAAGTGTGATTCTCTGTGTGTGAACATGGCATGGATACAGTGGATGGCATACTTGGCCTGGCGAGGGGGTCCTCTCTTAGCTTTGGTCTGAAGTACTGGCAGCAGAACACTAGGAGGAGAAGAGGAACATTGCCAAGGTGTGGCCGTTTCGCTCTCAGGCTGATACAGAAAGACTCATCCATACTTTTATTACAAGCAGGCTTGACTACTGTAATGCTCTCCTGTCTGGTCTACCCAAGAAAGCCATTGGTCAACTGCAAAACATACAGAATGCTACAGAACGGGTACTGACCAAGACAAGATGGAGAGCTCACATTACACCGGTTTTAAGGTCTCTGCACTGGCTGCCTGTGAGTTTAGAATTCATTTGAAGATTATTCTATTGGTTTTTAAATCCAGCCAGGATTGTGTACCCCAATACATGTCAGACATGCTTTTAAGTTATGTACCCAGTAGGTCCCTCAGGTCCTCTGACACTGGCATTTTAACTATCCAAAAGCCTAGAACCAAGAGGCATGGAGAGGCAGCCTCTAGTTACTATGCCCCCAGCCTCTAGAATAGCCTGCCAGAGAACCTGAGGGGGCCGAAACTGTGGACATATTTAAAAGAGATCTTCAAACACATCTTTGTAGCTTTGCTTTTCCTCAGGGTACTTTTTGGTTGTTCAGTTTTTATAGTTAATCTTTAGTTTTTTATCCTCTATTATTTGTTGTATATATATTTCAGTTTTTATTTTCATAGTTTTTTAAATAGTTTTTAAAATACATATATATTTCAGTTTTTATTTTTCATTCTTTAAAAAAAAATGTTTTTTCCTGTGAAGCACATTGTGTTGCATTCCATGTCTGAAATGGGCTGTATAAATAAAGCTTGATTTGATTTGAGCCGCCTCTGATGGTAGTGTACATTTTGAACAATACATTTTGAACTGTCCCTAAGAGAAGGCTGACAGAGAGAGCTCATCCTGAGAAGGGCACAGCACATGCATTTTAAAGGTTGTTTAGGCTTGATCTGACATTTGCAGCATTTGCTGTGTTAATGCGATCTGCAAGAAGTCAAAGAAATTGAAATGAATAGGGTGCCAACAGCAACCTATAGCCTACAGTCAAAGTGTGCACAGACCTTTTGGGGGGCATGTGCTCAATCAAAACTGGAATTAATTCTGCACTTATTAACAATGACCAGCACAATTCCAGTCAAAATAGAAGATTGTAAGAAATACTGTACTCTACATTACAGAAATGCCTTCTCGAACATGTGAACTTTCACATGTCTTAATAACAACCTTGTATGCCATCTGTAAATAAAAATAAAATGGTTAAAATACGAGCCTAGTTGGTTTAGCCACAGAAAAAGACAGCAACTTTCCCGCTAGCCATGATTGGCTGAGATAATGAGTGGGCTGGACATGCCGAGAGATGAGTTTGGATTGGTCTGCCATATAGCACGCTGCTGTCTATTTGAGCTGGTCAGTATGTCTAGGTAATCCTGTCTAACACAGCTTTTTTGTATGTAACGCGTAGTAAAACTGCATAAGAGCTGCTCTCCACTTTCTGGAGGACCCAGTTTTGAAATCATTGGAATTCGAGTATGATAGCTAAGGAGATGGAGAAAACCCCTGTCTCCGGATTACATCTTCAAACTAAGGGCAACCATGGCATCCGTGACAGGAGACGCCTCCATCCATGATGTATATGGGTAAGATAGTCTAGCTAGCTATATTTGCAGATATTACACGTTTCTAATTTTGTTTTAATATCAAGCTAAAGTTTACTGTTAGCTAGCAAACGTTAGCTGGCTGGCTCACTAGCTAACGATACGTGTATGATCTTATTATTTGTATCTCAGAGCCATTTGCTTGGTTACTTATACCCTAATGTTAGCTACCTGCAGATTCATGCAGGGTAGTAACGACAGGAGTTGGGATTATGGTTCATTGTTTAGCTACATGTCTTATCAAAAGACTCCACTATGCAAGTAACCATTTCGGGTGTATTCGTGAATTCAGTCTGGGCATCTACTCAGATTTCAGAGCACTTTCGTCTGAGTGTGCCAGAGCGCAGAATATCCGATGAATTTACGAACGCTCAACATATGTTGAATATGGCCAGTGTCAGTAATCGTTGGCAAAAAAACGTAATTAAATTGTAGCCTGCAGCACAATTACAGCTACCAATGCTCTGGATAACATGAAAACAGCCTAACCAGCTCTGCTAAGGCGAGTAAAATGGTCAGAGCTTGGGTGTGGGCTTAAGCTTAAGAGGGTGTGAATGAAGCTGAATGGGTGTAGACAAAGAAGAGCTCTCCAGTAGGTACCAAATCATTCAAAGGCCATTTTCTCAAAAGTGAGGTTACAAGTTTATTAACTTTCAAAGCAGAATTGCTTTCCCATTGTTCCTCAAATGCAGTGTATGATATACCATTATGTAGCTCTTTGTCTCTGCTTTTATCCAATGTAAAAAACACAATTTCCTATTTTGCTACATAAGTCCGAATCAGAGCGGTCGGTCACATATATACTTATAGTGGAGGTTGCAGGATCAGATGGAAAGCATGCTCTGCATGTGACATCACTTTGGAGTGCAGCCTGACTGCAGAGTGCTTGTTGCCGGGTAGACCTGTTATTCCTCACATGTGACTCACCACCTCTTAAGTAGCAAAATTTGAAATTGTGTTTTTTATATGGGATAAAAGTAGCTCAGTCTTTGTTCTTGTTGCCCTGACTTATAGCATTGTTGTTCTCAGGTCCATCCATAGGGATGAGGTGATGTCTGTTCCTGTGGACAGACTTGTGGGGAACTTCCAACATCTACTTTATCTTGGCCAGGTCGCAGTTGCAAATGAGAACTTGTTCTCAACTAGCCTACCTGGTTAAACAAAGGTGAAAAAAAAAGTAGGATCGTGGTGCTGCATGTTCCCTCAGCATTGTTCCTGTGACTTTTGAGTCAGTCACCCACACCTGTTTTCCAGGTGGGAGTCTCCTTCTCTCCTTTCCCTTGAGCTGAATGCAGCTGTGTTCGGGAGTGATGGGTCTAGCAGCGATGCGAGTGTTGGCACTGTGGTATGAAGCTGTCGTCCTATCATCGGTTGAGCCGGGCTAAAGCCATTCTGGAGTGGAGTTGACCGACAGGCCAGCAAAGCAAAGTAAGGGCCGGCTGCTTTCTTGAGGAGGTTCTAAAATGTATCAACGATAAGTGTCCCTTTTTTTCTCTCTCCCCCCTACCCCTTTCATTTTCTGTGTAACAAGCCACCAKATGTTGTCAGTCCGCTAGGGGCCTTCTTCTCATGTATTAAGTGTGTATGTGATCCTGTTTTCTCATTTAGTTAGCTAGTAAATAAATAATTGAACCAATTTGTGTAGTACTGAATCATTTGTAAGGCTGGGKTTTTTGCAGATGCATGAGGTTACGACTGTTCAGAATGATGATATGCTAAGAGGTTATGATTTAATAAGCTGACTGTTTATGGATGTGATATCTTTAGWGTTTAATTCAGGAGATGGTAACTCTTTAAACAACCGCTATTGTGGTGCCCCAAATTCCTAATGAGTTCATTGTTAGGTGATTAATTTAATCGGGTAACAATTAAACATAGTTAGTTGATTCGATGAATAACAATCATCAGATTAATGAAAGTAAAGTCACGACAACAGGATGCTTGTTTTGGAATATTTTTTATTCTGTACAAGCTTCCTTTTTTCACTTTGTCAATTAGGTTAGTATTGTGGAGTAACTACCATGTTGTTGATCCATCCTCAGTTTTCTTCTCTTACAGCCATTAAACTTTATTTGACAGATAATTGTATGTGTGGGGTAGGTATTGAGATGAGGGTCGTTCAAAAATCATTGTCACGACTTCCGCCGAAGTCGGTCCCTCTCCTTGTTTGGGCAGCGCTCGGCGGTCGACGTCACCGGCCTTCTAGCCATCGCCGATCCACTTTTCATTTTCCATTGGTTTTGTCTTTGTTTTACACACCTGGTCTCAATTCCCCAATTAAATGTTAATTATTTAACCCTCTGTTCCCCCATGTTTGTTTGTGAGTGATTGTTTATTGTATTGCGGTCCGTTATTTGTGGCCTTGGATTTATTGATGTGTATTGTGATTATTGTTGAATATAATTACGTACATTACTCATATCTGCTGTCCTGCGCCTGACTCATCTACACCAGCTACACACAGACGCATTACAATCATGTTAAACACAAAGTCAATGCAATGTGACTTGTTCAGCACATTTGTACTCCTGAACTTATTGAGGCTTGTCATAACAAAGGGGTTGAATACTTATTGACTCAAGACATTTCAGCTTTTCATTTTGTATTACTTTGTAAAAATGTTGAAAAACATAATTCCACTTTGACATTATTGGGTATTGTGCCAAGGGGTATGAATATTTTCTGAAGGCAGTGTACACGAGCCATATAGAGTTTACTTCATGCTTTCATTGGAAAAACATTTACGTTTCTAACATTTACTGTTCAGATTTTATAAATATAAACTAAGCACTTTTGACGCAAGGCTCCGTTATTCAACTTTGAGGGGGTTTAAAGTTCTGTAGATCACTTGACTATTCCATATTTGTTAACAAAGCTCTACTACACAAGATTCCAACTTGCCTAACTTCATTGTTACCTAACTGTATCTGTACATGTACCTACATGTATCTGTATCTGTACATGTAGGTACATGTATCTGTATCTGTACATGTAGGTACATGTATCTGTATCTGTANCTGTACATGTAGGTACATGTATCTGTATCTGTACATGTAGGTACATGTATCTGTATCTGTACATGTACCTACATGTATCTGTATCTGTACATGTACCTACATGTATCTGTATCTGTACATGTACAGATAAACCATTCGATACGAAAGTAGATTTGTTTAAATTCTTTCGCAAGATTAAACTCAAGCATGTGTTTTCGCAAAACACTGATTCGGGCCTAGTAACACATCAAAGAACTGGCACCCATTTTAAGCCCAAAAGCAAATTCTGTCCCATGGTTAACAACTCCTCGATTAATACCTATTGTAGGTTAGTCGAACAAGAAGCTATGTCAGTATATACGAGACAAACAAACCATATTCAGAAGAATCTCACTGGAACAGAAGAACAGGCACTCAATGAATTAATGAAAGATTCATCTTTGGTTATGAAACCTGCAGACAAGTGGGGTGCTGTGGTTGTTTTAGACTATGAAAAATATAAAGAAGCAATTCAGAGACAACTCAGCAATGAACGTTTCTATAGAAAACTGAGTGTTGATCCCACACAGGTGTTCCAAAGGGATATATGCTCGAATCTGGAGCAAGCCCTATTAAACAACCTTATCTCAAAACCTGAATATATTTGCTGGATTTCTGGATTTCTGTTTTAGATTCCGTCTCTCACAGTTGAAGTGTACCTATGATAAAATTACAGACCTCTACATGCTCTGTAAGTAGGAAAACCTGCAAAATCGGCACTGTATCAAATACTTGTTCTCCCCACTGATATATATATATACATATACAGTTGAAGTCAGAAGTTTACATACACTTAGGTTGGTGTCATTAAAACCCATTTTTCAACCACTGCACACATTTCTTGTTAACAAACTATAGTTTTGGCAAATTGGTTAGGACATATACTTTGTGCGTGACACAAGTAACTTTTACAACAATTGTTTATAGACATATTATTTCACTTAAAATTCACTGTATCACAATTCCAGTGGGTCAGAAGTTTACATACACTAAGTTGACTGTGCCTTTAAACAGCTTGAAAAATTCCAGAAAAGGATGTCACGGCTTTAGAAGCTTCTGATATGCTAATTTACATAATTTGAGTCAATTGGAGGTGTACCTGTGGATGTATTTCAAGGCCTACCTTCAAACTCAGTGCCTCTTTACTTGACATCATGGGAAAATCAAAAGAAATCAGCCCAGACCTCAGAAAATTGTTTTTAGACGTCCACAAGTCTGGTTCATCCTTGGGAGCAATTTCCAAACGCCTGAAAGTACCACGGTCATCTGTACAAACATCAGTACGCAAGTATAAACACCATTGGACCACGCAGCCGTCATACTGCTCAGGAAGGAGTCGCTTTCTGTCTCCTAGAGATGAACATACTTTGGTGCGAAAATTGCAAATCAATCCCAGAACAACAGCTAAGGACCTTGTGAAGATGCTGGAGGAAACAGGTACAAAAGTGTCTATATCCACAGTAAAACGAGTCCTATATCGACATACCCTGAAAGGCCGCTCAGCAAGGAAGAAGCCACTTCTCCAAAACAGCCATAAAAAAGCCAGACTACGGTTTGCAACTGCACATGGGGACAAAGATCGTACTTTTTGGAGATATGTCCTCTGGTCTGATGAAACAAAAATAGAACTGTTTGGCCATAATGACCATCGTTATGTTTGGAGGAAAAAGGGGGAGGCTTGCAAGCCGAAGAACACCATCCCAACCGTGAAGCACGGGGGTGGCAGCATCATGTTGAGGGGATGCGTTGCTTCAGGAGGGACTGGTGCGCTTCACTAAATAGATGGCATCATGAGGATGGACAATTATGTGGATATATTGAAGCAACGTCTCAAGACATCAGTCAGGAAGTTAAAGCTTGGTTGCAAATGTGTCTTCCAAATGGACAATGACCCCAAGCATACTTCCAAAGTTGTGGCAACTTGTAAGTCGCTCTGGATGAGAGCGTCTGCTAAATGACTTAAATGTAAATGTAAATGTAAATGTGGCAAAATGGCTTAAGGACAACAAAGTCAAGGTATTGGGGTGGCCATTACAAAGCCCTGACCTCAGTCCTATAGAAAATTTGTGGGCAGAACTGAAAAAGCATGTGCGAGCAAGGAGGCCTACAAACCTGAATCAGTTCACCAGCTCTGTCAGGAGCAATGGGCCAAAATTCACCCAACTTATTGTGGGAAGCTTGTGGAAGACTTCCCGAAACGTTTGACCAAGTTAACAATTTCAAGGCAATGCTACCAAATATTAATTGAGTGTATGCAAACTTCTGACCCAATGGGAATGTGATGAAAGAAATATAAGCTGAAATAAATCATTCTCTCTACTATTATTCTGACATTTCACATTCTTAAAATAAATTGGTGATCCTAACTGACCTAATACAGGGAATCTTTGCTAGGATTAAATGTCAGGAATTGTGAAAAATTTAGTTTAAATGTATTTGGCTAAGGTGTATGTAAACTCCAAAGGGTCCCAGACACCCTAAAATGTAATCAAACTATAATATATCTTTCTGAAAGAATTAAGTTCAATAGGAAACCAATTTTAGCAGGTGTGCAACTTCATCATTACTCGCAATGACACAGATTTTCAAGACTGTGTCTTCCTCAAAAATGAATAAGACATAAGAGTTTTTGTATGGAGTACAGCGACGACGCCGGGGTTCGCGGCCACAAAAACAGCCCAAAAGACAGCCCAATTTTATTTTGGGGGGGTGGCACACGGAGTGGTCGGCGGAGCCGAGGGGTGAACCAGAGACAACCTGGGAGGAGGTAGAGAGGTTGTTGGTTGACCCAGGGATAGTGCCAGAGCCCGACTGAGAGTCAATGGAACAGTGCGAGGAGGCATACCGGAGAATGGCGTTGGCGAGGAGTATGCGGCAAAGAAGGCGTTTGGAGTAGTGTGTCACCAGTCTGGTGCAATCTGTGCCGGTCCCACGCATCAGGCCTCCAGTGCGCCTCCCCAGTCCGGTACGTCCTGTGTCTCTTCCTCGCACTCGCCCTGAAGTACTTGTCCCCAGTCCGGTACGTCCTGTGCCTGCTCCCCGCACTCGCCTTGATGTACGCCACCACAGCCCAGTACGTCCTGTGCTAGCTCCCCGCACTCGCCGTGCAGTGTGTCATCTGTCCGGGACAATTTGTCCCGGCTCTACGCACCAGACCTCCAGTACGCCTCCACAGTCCGGTACGTCCTGTGCCTGCCCCTCGCCCTCGCCCTGAAGAGCGTGTCACCAGTCCGGTACAACCTGGACCAGCCCCACGCTGGTTTTTGTGGGATCTTGTTTCTGTGTAGTTGCCTGTGAGCACTGCTTGAGCTTCAAGTATCGTATATTGTTTATTGTTTTGTGAGTTTAATTTAATAAACATGTGGAACCCAGATCACGCTGCACGTTGGTCCGAGTATGCTTCCAGTTCGTACGACGAGCGTGACACCCTTTAAAGTTTAACCAGGTCATTGGCCCGCCCTCGTGAGTACAGACATGATCTGGCGTCATTGACCCACCTTTTCTATTGTTACAAATAAAATCCCCTCCTGAACAAATCCTCTTCAGACTACGCATACCTCGCTGGACACCAAGGGGGCACAGGTGGAGTAGAGACCACAAAAACCTCAGTATAAGCTAAGGTTGTAATGGTTGTTGAATTCCTAACCATACCACGTGGAGCATTGGCTACACGGCGGGGAATGGTTAAACTCTGAGACTATCGAACCTGACAGAATAAGAGCAAATCTTAGATACTAATTACTAGTCTGCAGCTAGAAATTATGTCAGCCTGGGATGCGAAGGCTGACAACCGCTGAAACATCTATTCTATAAGAACATTTCTGAATGGTACTTGAAGTATCCATTCGAAAGACTTCAGGAAAGCAGAGAGACGCTCAGATGAACTTTCCAACAGAAAGACGGATGATTCCAACAGAGATCACGACGACATACTGGGTGTAAATATATATTAATTGCAATTATTCCCGCATTTCAATTAATATAATTATCAACAGTGTAGTGACTATTTTTGTAATTCCCGCCCTTCTCAGTCCACACCCACACCTTTGTCCACCAAGCCGTCATATCGGCTTAGCCCACTAGGGAACCTCCCCTATCATTTCCTTGTAACCATATCTACTGTTTGTTTGTGCATTTCTGGGATTATTTACTTAGTTAGTAAAAAAAAGATTAAGACAATTGGTGTATGGATGATTCATAATAAAGGCTGGGTTTGTGCAGATAACCAACAATTTACGACGTTTGGAATGAGACTAACGTGAGGTAAAGAATAATTAATTAATTAGAAGACTAAATGATCAGATATTAAAATATCTGAAGTTATATATTAGGAAAATAATAACTTTGTAATCTGAATATTTTCCTTTGTGCCCCAACTTCCTAGTTAATTACATTTACATGATTAGTTTAAAACTTCTTATGGCTGAGATCCCGCTAACGGGATCGATATGACAACAGCCAGTGAAAGTGCAGTGTGCCAAATTCAAAACAACCGAAATCTCATATTTAAAATTCCTCAAACATACATGTATTTTATACAGTATTAAAGGTAATCTTGTTGTTAATCCCACCACAGTGTCCGATTTCAAATATGATTTACGGTGAAAGCACCACAAACGATTATGTTAGGTCACCACCAAGCCACAGAATAAGCACAGCCATTTTTCCAGCCAAAGATAGCAGTCACAAAAAGCACAAATGGAGATAAAATTAATCACTAACCTTTGATGATCTTCATCAGATGACACTCATAGGACTTCATGTTACACAATACATGTATGTTTTGTTTGATAAAGTTCATATTTATAGCAAAAAATCTGAGTTTACATTGGTGCCTTACTTTCACTAGTTCCAAAAACATCCAGTAATTTTGCATAGCCACATCGATTCAACAGAAATACTCATCATAAATGTAGATGATAATACAAGTTATACACATGGAATTATAGATATACCTCTCCTTAATGCAACCGCTGTGTCAGATTTAAAAAAAACTTTACGGAAAAAGCAAACCATGCAATAATCTGAGACGGCGCTCAGAAATATAATAAAATTAGCCGCCATTTTGGAGTCAACATAAACCAGAAATTACATGATAAATATTCCCTTACCTTTGATGATCTTCATCAGAATGCACTCCCAGTAATCCCAGGTCCACAATAAATGCTTGATTTGTTCGATAATGTTCGTTATTTATGTCCAATTAGCTACTTTTGTTAGCGCGTTTGGTACACCTATCCAAACGCTGGTGCTGTTCGAGCATTTCTTCGGACAAAAACTTAAAAAATGTATATTACAGGTCGAAGAAACATTTCAAACTAAGTACAGAATCAATCATTAGGATGTTTTTATCATACATCTTCAATAAAGTTCCAACCGGAGAATTCCTTTGTGTCTTGAGGAGAAACGGACCGCAAGTGGATATCATGTGAAATGCGCATGACCAGGAAATATCTCTCTGCCAGTAGCCTGACTCATTCCCATCTTATTCAGTCCCACAACACAGTAGAAGCCTGTGTCACCGCCAAATGTTACGTTTTCAGACCCTTACTCAGTACTTTGTTGGAGCACCTTTGGAAGCAATGTGCCATGATTACAGCCTTGACTCTTCTTGGGTATGACGCTACAAGCTTGGCACACCTGTATTTGGGGAGTTTCTCCCATTCTTCTCTGCAGATTGTCTCAAGCTCTGTCAGGTAGGATGGGGAGCGTCGCTGCACAGCTATTTTAAGGTTTCTCCAGAGATGTTAGATCGGGTTCAAGTCCGGTCGCTGTCTGGGATACTCAAAGACATTCAGAGACTTGTCCCGAAACCACTCCTGCGTTGCCTTGGCTGTGTGCTTAGGGACATTGTCCTATTGGAAGGTGAACCTTTGCCCCAGTCTGAGGTCCTGAGCACTCTGGAGCAGGTTTTCATCAAGGATCTCTCTGTACTTTGCTAAGTTCATCGTTCCCTTGATCCTGACTAGTGTCCCATTCCCTGCCGCTGAAAAACATCTGCACAGCATGATGCTGCCACCACCATGCTTCACCGTAGGGATGGTGACAGGTTTCCTCCAGACGTGACGCTTGGCATTCAGGCCAAAGAGTTCGATCTTGGTTTAATCAGACCAGAGAATCTTGTTTCTCATGGTCTGAGAGTCGTTTATGTGCCTTTTGGCAAACTCCAAGCGGGCTGTCAATGTGCCTTTTACTGAGGAGAGGCTTCCATCTCTGGCAACTCTACCAAAAAGGCCAACTTGGTGGAGTGCTGGAGAGATGGTTGTCCTTCTAGAAGGTTCTCACATCTCCACAGAGGAACTCTTGAGCTCTTCCTAGAGCCAGGCGGACAGCTCTAGGAAGAATGTTGGTGGTTCCAAAGTTCTTACATTTAAGAATGATGGAGGCCACTGTGTTCTTGGGGACCTTCAATACTGCAGAAATGTTTTGGTACCCTTCCCCAGATCTGTGCCTCGACACAATCCTGTCTCGGAGCTCTACAGACAATTCCTTCGACCTCATGGTTTGGTTTTTGCTCTGACATGCACTGTCAACTGTGGGATCTTCTATAGACAGGTATGTGCCTTTCCAAATAATTATCACAGGTGGACTCCAATTTGTAGAAACATCTGAACGATGATCAGTAGAAACAGGATGCACCTGAGCTACATTTTGAGTCTCATAGCAAAGGGTTTAATACTTATGTATTTAAGCTAATTCAGTTTTTTATTTCTAAAAACCTGTTTTCGCCTTGTCATTATGGAGTATTGTGTTTAGATTGATGAGGGGAAAAAAATGATTTAAACCATTTTAGAATAAGGCTGTAACGTAACAAAATGTGGAAAAAGAGAAGGGGTCTGAATGCTTTCCGAAGGCATTTTGGGAAATCCACAAAGTTATATTTTGTAGTATCTATTTGTGAACAAAGCAGATGAAACATGAGCTATAATCAAAGGATGACAAGAGTTTATAGTTTTGATGGGAATATATATTTTATTTTTTGAAGGCCTTTTTTCCTGTCTGAAAAATGAAAAAATGTATTCACAAAACTCTAATATATTCTGATACATTTCCACAGTGTAAATGTAATGTAAAACGTTTTTAGACCAGGGCTCTCCAACCCTGTTCCTGGATTGCTACCATCCTGTAGGTTTTCACTCCAACTCATAAACTAGCACACCTCATTCCAATAATTAGCTGTTTTTTTTATATATTTTTATTTTAAGTAACTAGGCAGGTCAGTTAAGAACAAAGTCTTATTTACAATGACGGCCTACCCCGGCCAAACCTGGACGACGCTGGGCAAATTGTGCACCGCCCTATGGGACTCTCATTCACTGACGGATGTGATGCAGCCTGGATTCCAACCAGTGCCTTAGACCGCTGCGCAACTCAGGAGACCGAAATGATAAGCCCAAAATGATAAGCTGAACCAGGTTAGTTACAACTGGGGTTGGAGTTATAACCTACAGGAGGGTAGCTGTCCAGGAACAGGGTTGGAGTTATAACCTACAGGAGGGTAGCTGTCCAGGAACAGAGTTGGAGTTAAAACCTACAGGAGGGTAGCTGTCCAGGAACAGGGTTAGAATTAAAACCTACAGGANCAGGGTTGGAGTTAAAACCTACAGGAGGGTAGCTGTCCAGGAACAGGGTTGGAGTTAAAACCTACAGGAGGATATCTCTCCAGGAACAGGGTTGGAGTTAAAACCTACAGGAGGGTTGCTCTCCAGGAACAGGGTTGGAGACCCCTGTTATATACTATAGCTTTAATCATGATGTACTGTATGTAAAATTTTTAAATAAAATACTTTTTATTTAAATTTAAATGATGTATGCAGAGAAGATTTTCATAAAGCGGTAGGCCTGTTATTGTACTAGGCTCTAAGTTGAATTGGAGAGTAGGTTGTTAAGACATTTTCAGAATGATTGGGGATGTAATAGCTACCAACACTGCATTTCACAGTAAATTACTGTTGGTGATTTTTGACTGACAACTTTGCTGCCAGATGTTTCTATTTTTCAGGAGATTCAGAAACACGTCAATCTATCGCACCACCTATCACACCACCTACCACAGCACCTCCCGCACCATATACCAAAGCACCACCTACCGTTGCCCCACATTTCCACCCTGCAATGGCACCAGGTGCAGCACCTACAAAGAACCCTAACCCTGCACCTACCACTGCACCTACCACTGCACCTAACCCTGCACCTATCACTGCATGTTTAATAGTTTCCCCCCATCTATCCAAAAATCGTTTCTCCCTCTGGATCCTCATCTCCTTCTGGATCCTCTCCTCCCACTCCATTATGACCCTCCCCTCTGTCTCCTTCTGGATCCTCTCCTCCCACTCCATTATGACCCTCCCCTCTGTCTCCTTCTGGATCCTCTCCTTCTCCCTCTGGATCCACTCCTTCTCCCTCTGGATCCTCTCCTCTATCTCCTTCTGGAGCCACTCCTTCTCCTCTTTCTTAATCCTGGCTGCATCCTCAAACATCTCATTGGTGTAGCAGGTTCCTCCATTCTCCTCCACCATTCTGTCTATCTTCTCCATCAGCTCTGTGACCTGATCTCTGTTTCCTCTAGCTTTATTGTTGAGGACATGGTACCTCCCCCCACACTGCTCTACCAATCTACTGAGGTCTCTGTTCCCATCAATCAGCTTCTCTACACCATCACCCTCTAATGTATCTCCATGGGTGAAGAGGATGATGGTGTGCTTTGCCAGTCCTGACCCAAACAAACTCTCTAGACTTTCAATAGCTTGTTTCTCCTGCTCTGTGAACCTGTCATCCACTCGTAAAACTATGAGGAAGGCATGAGGCCCTGGACTAGACACATAGATGCTCCTAACAATCTCCTTTGTCAATTCGTCAGCAGTAAGTTCTGTGTCAAACAGTCCTGGAGTGTCAACCACACTGACATCCCCCCCATCTACTGCTGCCTGCTTCATTTCTGTTTCACGTGTTACTGAGGAACAGCTCTGTTCAGAATGGAAACTTCTCCCACCAAGGATGGTGTTTCCTGTTGCACTCTTCCCAACACCGCTTTTTCCAAGCAGAACAATCCTTCTCTCTGGGAGATTCCTGATGGAGGAGCTCCTTGAAACAGTTGAATCTGTGTATAGAGAAATACATCACATTTGTTAAACTGATACATTAAAATGACTACCATCTCATCCCCTATACAGGCATTTATTGGTGCACTGAATAATAATGATTTATGTCTGGTGTTTAAATCTTTAAGGTGAATGTGGAGTTCAGGTGGGATTTGTAACAGGGATCTGTCACACACCAAGCCAACTTATTAAAGTTACAATTGTGGGGGATAATTAATTTACATGATTGTTATCTCAGAATAAGAGACCAGAGTGTTATACTACGTAGTGGGATAGAGGAGTTAGCTAGCTAACTTTGGTGAATTCTGAGTTCAACTCGGGAATAACTGTTAAACTTAACTAGAACCCCTTTTTCACACCTATTGAAAATAACTGTATTAAGTCACACTAAGTTTCACTGTGTGTTATGATTCAAATGCATCATGTCATTACTAAATGTGTAGTGTGATGTATTTCAATATGACTATTTAACACAAAATAACATCTGATTANATGGTGTTTCCTGTTGCACTCTTCCCAACACCGCTTTTTCCAAGCAGAACAATCCTTCTCTCTGGGAGATTCCTGATGGAGGAGCTCCTTGAAACAGTTGAATCTGTGTATAGAGAAATACATCACATTTGTTAAACTGATACATTAAAATGACTACCATCTCATCCCCTATACAGGCATTTATTGGTGCACTGAATAATAATGATTTATGTCTGGTGTTTAAATCTTTAAGGTGAATGTGGAGTTCAGGTGGGATTTGTAACAGGGATCTGTCACACACCAAGCCAACTTATTAAAGTTACAATTGTGGGGGATAATTAATTTACATGATTGTTATCTCAGAATAAGAGACCAGAGTGTTATACTACGTAGTGGGATAGAGGAGTTAGCTAGCTAACTTTGGTGAATTCTGAGTTCAACTCGGGAATAACTGTTAAACTTAACTAGAACCCCTTTTTCACACCTATTGAAAATAACTGTATTAAGTCACACTAAGTTTCACTGTGTGTTATGATTCAAATGCATCATGTCATTACTAAATGTGTAGTGTGATGTATTTCAATATGACTATTTAACACAAAATAACATCTGATTAATTAAATATTTAAAACATCTTCCTCAAGTATTGTCTCAGTCATTGTCATGCCAAACAAAATAACTGGTCTTACAATTCTCAGGCAGGACTACCTATAATCACCTCAGCTTCAGGAGACATATGAAAAGATTGTGTTCATAATGTTATCAATGACATGACCTACTGAGCTCTCATCTATAATATCTAGTTTTCTATCATCAGTATTATACTGCTTCAAACACAGTATTTCAATCATGTAAACATTTACAATTAGCCTACATTACATTTCTGGCTAATCCTTTATTTAAACAGTTAGTTATACTTACTGAGACATGGAGATGTCTTTTCCAGCAGTGATTTGACCTGCTCAGGATCACCCCTCTTGTTGTTGAACACATGGTATCTTCCACTGTATTTTCTCATCACTTCTGTGAGATCATCTGAGTCAGCAATGAATTCTTCTATAGTCTGGTCTTCCAACTCATCTCCTCTGGTGAACAGGATCCAGGTTTGCTTCAAAAGACTCTCTCCTAGAAGATCTTCTACTTTACTGATGACCCTCTTTTCTTCTTCTGTTAATCTATCTAACTTCACCACCAGGAGAAACACACAGGGACCAGATGAGGTTAACTTGAGGACATTCTGGAATTTCTCCTGAATTTGCTCTTCAGATTGATCGGAGTTACAGAATCCTGGAGTGTCATACACAACAAGATCTATTCCTTCAATGGTGACATTTTGTTTCTCAATATCAGCAGTCACTGATTTTAATCTTTTCTTTGAGACAAAATCTTTTCGTCCCAGGATGGTGTTTCCTGTGGCACTCTTCCCTGCTCCTGTTTTACCAAGTAACACCACCTGCAATGGTCTGGATGTCTGTTGCAAAGGTTTGGATAGGTGCCCCATCTTGAAGGAATTATCTTGTTATAGCCGAGCAGTGTGACGTGTGAGGCAGGAATCTATATACAATAGAAATAAATATTTACATTATTTTCTAAGATGCAAAATGCAGAAAAACAAGTAACAACCCAATGATATGAACAGCCATCACCTGGTTATTACATGCAAACTGGAATTAATAATTTACACACAAAAAATGTGATTTGAGAATAAAAGGGTAAACGGTAGTCTAGCAGAACTATAAACTGCCTGGAACATGTCTAGTTAACAGCATTGATTGTTGATCTATAACTGTTTTCAGATGGAAGGCTACAAGCACCCCAATGGGCACAGACATAAGATCAACGTCTAGTTTTGATTTATACTGATGTCAAATAACGTGAATTCAATGTGAAATCCACAAAACTCTGAGCCATGTCATCGCATTTTGGTTAAAAGTTTATTTAAACTGACTGCTTTCCTGCTTTATTTCAGGAATATCACTATGTGTCATCGACATTTATCATAAAACTATCAGCCTACATGTAAAATGACTTGATTGAAATTACTGTTTATTACTGAATAAATAACAATATTTAGGCTACATATTCGTATTAAATCAGACAACACAATCGTAGCATAACACAATCATATTAATAGGACTGTCTATTGAAAATAAGTCTTCAATGACGCAGTTATAATTGTCGAAATTCAGACCACCTTTGAAGCAACACATTGTTCTTCATTTTGGCCATTATTCTACTGAAGACAGTCCTAGGCTACTAATAATGTAGTAATCTAATAGATTTACATAAATCATTCAAATAGATAACAATTTACCTACTTTCGTATTAGATATCTTGAACGTTCTTAAATGCTACGGAGTTGAAATTGTTCAGCTTCAACAGTTTCACTTTCAGTCTCCAGTGTTCT
>NW_019943049.1:62907-76869 GCF_002910315.2 Salvelinus sp. IW2-2015 | reverse complement strand
CAGGAGGTTTGAGTTCAGAGATGTTTTGTACTTTAATTAACCATTTGCACATTGTTAAAACACTGTATACATACAAGGGGGAGAACAAGTATTTGATACACTGCCGATTTTGCAGGTTTTCCTACTTACAAAGCATGTAGAGGTCTGTAATTTTTATCATAGGTACACTTCAACTGTGAGAGACGGAATCTAAAACAAAAATATAGAAAATCACTTCTAATGATTTTTAAGTAATTTATTTGCATTTTATTGCATGTTGCATTGCTGGTCTGCAGCTGCCTTGACTGCTACCATCCTCTTGGGTGGGTGCCTATCTACAGCTGACCTTGTACTGCTACCATTCCTCTGGGGTGGGTGCTTCTACAGCTGACCTTGTACTGCTACCAGCCTCTTGGGTGGGTGCTGGTCTGCAGCTGACCTTGTACTGCTACCAGCCTCTTGGGTGGGTGCTGGTTCTGTAGCGTGGCACCTCTGTACTCGTAGTACCACAGCCTCTTGGCGTGGGTGCTGGCTGTAGCTGCCTTGTACTGCTACCAGCCTCTTGGGTGGTGTCTGGTCTGTGAGCTGGCCTTTGTTACTGCTACAGCCTCTTGGGTGGATGCTGGTCTTGCAGCTGACCTTGTACTGCTACCAGCCCTTGGGTGGGTTGCTGGTCTGTAGCTGGCCTTTGTACTGCTACCAGCCTCTTCGCTGATGCTTGCTGGTCTGCAGCTGGCCTTGTACTGCTACCAGCCTCTTGGGTGGGTGCTGGTCTGTAGCTGGCCTTGTACTGCTACCAGCCTCTTGGGTGGGTGCTGGTCTGAAGCTGGCCTTGTACTGCTACCAGCCTCTTGGGTGGATGCTGGTCTGCAGCTGGCATTATGTGTTTGTGTGTCATATGAGGAGGGTTAGGAATTGAAAAAAACACATTACCATTTTTAATGATAGATGGTCAATAAAGTTCCACATCTATTATATTCTATGTTTGTGAAGGTAGAGCAGACACCTGGGTACATTCACCTTGAATACCAATATCTGAGCTGGTGTTCCTGATTGACCCAATTCTAACTCTGTGTTTTATTATTTACACAAGATGGCAGATCTGTGTTTTACTGCATTGTCTGAGGCATGAATATTAATGTGTCATTGTGAGAACGAAGAAGCTGTTATTCTAATGTCCAAAACAGTATCATTATTAGTCCCACACATACTTCACATATTTTATCTCCAGATCAGAACTCTTCCATTAACATCAGTATCACATCAGATGTGATGGTAAATGGTGGTTCTCAGCAGTGGAGGTAAATGATGCATACCTTGCATTCAACATCATTGGTTATCAGCCTGTTAGTACTGTTTGTCCTCTGTGGGCCATAAATATATAAAATCATATAAACCCTTTGATAGAGAGTACATAATAAACCACAAGCACATCAGGTGAGGACAAGGTCTCATTTATATCTGATGTCTACATATTTCTGTACAAGTGAACAAAGTACAGTGAGACTTACATTTCCACGTATCTCACTGTTGACGTTCAACAAATGGGAGGAGTGAGGCCCATGAAGTAGACAAACTGGTTTCCTTGACAACTTTGATATACTATAATACATGCCTCCCCAAATTACACACTTGTCTTTTTTACAGAGTAATGAACCTGGATAGATATGATTCTTGGCATTGTTAAGAACAGAAAAAACTGCAGTTTAGTTGAGTATATTTCAAGATTGTAAAATACACTGTTGTTTGAAATACTGTCCATTAAAAGTTATGCAACATGACTGCATTATTCAACACCCCTCTCACCAAATCATTATATTTAGTAATAGTGGACCAGACCCAACAGTTGTTGGTCTATAAACAGATTGTGTGGAAGGAGTGTTTTGATGTTACAGAGAGATTAAGAATAAGATGGTAGACTGTAGAAGAGTTATTAACACCAAAGATAGGGTGGCAGGTAGCCTAGTAGTTAGAGCGTTGGGACAGCAACCTGAGCTGTCAAGGTGAAACATCTGTCAATGTGTCCTTGAGCAAGGCACTAAACCCTCATTTCGGGGGGGGGGGGGGGCTGTAAAATAACACATTTCACTGCACCTATCCAGTGTATGTGATAATAAAACATATTTTTTGTTGGTAACACCAAAACACCATTTTCATAATGCATTAAAATATAATTTATTATAGCCTCATGAGCTATGAATAATACATTATAATGCAGTTTATGCACTAATACCTGCTCACAAACATTTAGCAGTTCATAGAGCATTATAACAAGACTGTAAAATGCCATATGAAGCCAGATGTTATACTGGTCTATATGAAATAGAGAATGATATGTACTCATCAAGGGCTCATCTCTATGTACTCTCCTCACACACATATCTCTGTCTTGTACACCTTGACACCATTATCCAAAAGGGTATTTTAATATAGAATGACATCATTATGAAGAGGGGATTCATAGGAAGATGCATTCCTATCTACTGTGCATGTTCTAACTGTCCAATCAGAGCTCCTCCCATTTAGAGAGACAGGAAGTGGATCTGTAGTTCAGAAGTGCATCACAGGGAAATATTTTCTAGTCTTTTAGTTTATTTCTTAAAGCCATCACACCAACTCCTCCTAACAACCCTGATAATCCTCCTAACACCACTCCTCCTCCTGGAGGGCGGGGGAGGGTTTATCGACTTCAAGCCAAATGTGACCGGTTTCAGGAAACTAGGCGTATGTCGCAAGTCACGACTTCACAGGAGAGCCATTTGATTTATTGATTTATTTATTTTTAATCAAAATGCGTTATTTGTCAGAAATGCCTTCTGGAATATATGAACTTTCATGTGCCTTAATTAATAACAAACGTGTATACCATCTGTAAATATTTATAAAATTGTTAAATGATGAGAAAAGGCCACAGAAAAGGACTGCAACCTTCCCACTAGTCTTGAGATAATGAGTCAGGTGGACATGCCAAGTTCGAATTGGTCTGCCATATAGAAGGCTTCTGTCTATTTGAGCTGGTCAGTCTGTGTTGGTAATCCTGTTGAACGCGGCTTTTAAAAATAAAAAAAAGATTGTGTAGTGGAGCTGCATAAGTGTTGCTCTCCACTTCCTGGAGGAACGAGTTTTGAAATCATGATAGCTAAAGAGATGGATAAAACAYCTGTCTCCGGATTACATCTTCAAACTAAGGGCAACCGTGGCATGGCATCCGTGACAGGGAGACATCTCCATCATGCATGATGATGTATCCGGGTAAGATAGTCTAGCTTTTCAGATATTACACGTTTCTAATTTTGACAGAAAGTGGTTTAATTTCAAGCTAAAGTGTACTGTTAGCTAGCTAACGTTAGCTGGCTGGCTCCCTAGCTAATGTTACGTGTATGACGTTATTATTTGTATCCCAGAACTTTTTGCTTAGCTAGTTAGAGCCCAATGTTAGCTAGCTACCATTGAACCTGGTTGGTTAGCTCCCAGCAGATTCATGCAGGGTATTAACAACATAATTTGGCACTATGTTCATTGTTGTTTAACTAGCTAACATTAGCTGGCTGGCTCGTTAGCTAACGTTACATGACGTGTGTGATCTTACACGTTGTTTACCTGGCTAGGTTCATTGTTTACCTAGCTAGGTTTATTGTTTACCTAGCTAGCTAGCTACATGTCTTAAGCTGAAGTGTACAACACCCGTTGTATATGGCCGGTGTCAGTAAACGTCGGCAAAAAAGCGTAATGAATTTGTTGCCAGCACAGCTTGTTAGGCTGTTTTCATGTTATCGAGGTAAACAAATCTTCAGCCAGAGCATCAAGTTTGCGCTCTGAATCCTCAAAGAGATGGGTGGGGCTAAAGCTTAAGAGGGTGTGAACGATGCTGAATGGGTGTAGACAAAGAGGCACTCTTCACTAGATACCAAAACATTCAAAGGCCATTTTCTCAAAAGTGAGTTTACAGGTTGATCATCTTTCAAAGCAGAATTACTTTCCCATTGTTCCTCAAAAATGCAGTGTATCATACACCATTTTGTAGCTCTGAGTCTCTACTTTTATCCAATGTAAAACACACCAAATGTTGCTGAATTAGACAAAATCCAAGTGGTGAGTCACAAATAGTTGTAGTAAACAGACAATGATTAGGCCCCGTTACTCTATAATTAATGTCATGTTTTAACTTGCTACCATGAAATATCAAGAGAGGACTGTTTTTCATTGGACAGAATAGAGTCAGTGTGGTTGACACTCCAGACTTCTTCTATGCAACACACACAGGAGGGTTTGAGTTCAGAGATGTTTTGTACTTGAATTAACCATTTGTACGTCGTTACAACACTGTATATATACATAATATGACATTTGAAATGTCTTTATTCTTTTGGAACTTCTGTGAGTGTAATGTTTACTGTTCATTTTTATTGTTTATTTCACTTTTGTATATTATCTACCTCACTTGCTTTGGCAATGTTAACATATGTTTCCCATGCCAATAAAGCCCCTTGAATTTAATTGTATCCATCTGTCTAACCCTGAACCCCATTCAGTTATCTTTGTTCTAACTCTTGATACTTTCCCTGAGCAGGAGACAAATCAAATCAAACTTTATTTGTCACGTGCTGAATACAACAAGTGTGGATCTTAACTTGAAATGCTTACTTACAGGCCCTTAACCAACAGTGCAGTTCAAGAAGAGTTAAGAAAATATTTACCAAATAAACTAAAGTAAAAACTATAATAAGTAACACAATAAAAAAACAATAACGAGGCTATATACAGGTGGTACCGGTACTGAGTCAGTGTGCGGGGGTACAGGTTAGTTGAGGTCATTTGTACATGTATGTAGGGGCAACTTGACTATGCATAGATAATAAACAGGGAGTAGCAGCAATGTACAAAACAAATGGAGGGGGTGTCAATGGCCATTTGATTAATTGTTCAGCAGGGTGTTAACAACATTAACTAATAATTTATACATACGTTTTAGTGTCAACACCTGCTAAATGGCTGCTGGTGTATAATGTGGTCCACATGGGTCTACATGGGACAGAGAGAGAGAGGAAGAGGAGGGGTGGAGGAAGACAGAGGGAGGAAACGTTTTGTACAACGATTACGGTCTGAATTTTCATTTCCATGTTTCACTGACAGAACAAATGTTATGAAGATCTCTACTGACATCTACTGGTTGAGAAGCAGAAGGAGGG
The DNA here is from genome assembly GCF_002910315.2 of Salvelinus sp. IW2-2015. Lineage (NCBI taxonomy): Eukaryota > Metazoa > Chordata > Actinopteri > Salmoniformes > Salmonidae > Salvelinus > Salvelinus sp. IW2-2015. The sequence continues at coordinate 71,701 of NW_019943049.1, read as the reverse complement.
AAGACCGCATAATGTGTTTATTATTGTTTTAAAGTGTGTGGTTAGGTGTGTATCTGTCAGCTGGTCAGGATCTCTAGGGTCAGTTTACTGTATGTAGTATATGCAATAAGAACATTTCTCAGAAACAATTTACATCTTTTGGAGGAATATTTATAGGTCTGTATCTGTCAGCTGGTTAGCATCTTGATAAGATAATTATGTTCTCCAGGTACATAACCCAATTTAATGATATCTCTCGGTCTGCAAACCAGAATTTGTAAGATCCTGGTCGAATGAAACAGACGGAGGCCCAGCTAAAATAGTCAAAAAGGTTTATTCACGGGAACGTTCTAAAGTCAAGAATACAAAACAATAAATTTTATACTGACTTCTCACGCCCACACATTCACACAACCATACACACACACAACCATACGCACACACATACACACAACCATACGCACACACATGTCCTGCTCCCAGCCGCCAGAGATTAGTGACCTTGTCCTTGAGACGTACTCCCCGTTCTCTCCCAAATCTCTAGTCAGGTCGGCACCGAGCTCAGACAGTCTGTGTTTAAAATACCATAAAGACATATTGTCTTTACCCTCATTCTGACTAGGACTACACATTTATTGATTATGATTTTATACATTCTAATCAATTCCATACAATTATATGTTTCAGGGCGGATTATTCTAATCATTCAATTAACAGATAATTTTCACCTATCACATCTCTAGGGTCAGTTAGCTGTATGTAGTTTATGCAATAAGAAGGTTTGTCAGAAACAACTTACATCTTTTGGAGGAATATTTATTAAGACTAGGATGTAATTTTGTACACAACCAGAATACAAGGTTCAAACTGCTATTCAAGAAGGAAGGGATAAAATAAAGGTAAATATACCAAGTCACACCACAGCTGTGAGTATGAGATGACATGTTATTTTCCATACCTCTACATGTACTGTTGGTATGTTTAAGTCATATCACTGACACAAATCACCTTACATCCCAATTAGTGATTCTGCACCTGGCCTTATTTGCAGAAGGTTGTTGGTTTGAATCCCAGTGCTGATGGGGAAATCCAAAAGTGAGCCGGCAGCTTGAGGGTTGCTGGTGTCAGAATATATCAAGTGCTGCCTACTGCTGTTGTGCCCTTGAGCAAGGCACATACTGTAACTGCTTCAGGGGTGCTGGTCTGCAGCTGCAGCCTCTCATGTCACATGAGGAGGGTTAGAACTTTTAAAAAATCCACATTACCATTTGTAATGATAGATGGACAACAAAGTTCCACATCTATTATATTCTATGTTTGTGAAGGTAGAGCAGACACCTGGGTACATTCACCTTGAATACCAATATCTGACCTGGTGTTCCTGATTGACCCAATTCTAACTCTGTGTTCTATTATTTCCACAAGATGGCAGCTCTGATGTGTTTTACTACATTGTCTGAGGCATGAATATTAATGTGTCAGTGTGAAAACGAAGAAGCTGATATTCTAATGTCTCAAACAGTATCATTATTAATCCCACACATATTTTACTACATTTTATCTCCAGATCAGAACTCTTCCATTAACATCTAGATCACATCAGATGTGATGGTAAATGGAGTCTCTCAGCAGTGGAGATAAATGATGCATACCTTGCATTCAACATCATTGGTTATCAGCCTGTTAGTACTGTTTGTCCTCTGTGGGCCATAAATATATCAAATGAAATAAACATTTTGATTGAGAGTACATAATAAAAAATATATAAAGTAGACAAACTGGTTTCCTTGACAACTTTGATATATAATACATGCCTCCCAAAATTACACACTTGTGGTTTTTAAAGAGTAATGAACCTGGATAGATATGATTCTTGGCATTGTTAAGAACAGGAAAAAAAATGCAGTTTAGTTGAGTATATTTCAAGATTGTAAAATGCAGTTTGAAATACTGTCCATTACCAGCTATGCAACATGACTGCAGTAGTCAACACCCCTCTCACATGCAGACCAAATCATTACATTTAGTGATAGTGGACCGGACCCAACAGTTCTTGGTCTATAAACAGATTGTGTGGAAGGAGTGTTTTGATGTTACAGAGAGATTAAGAATAAGATGGTAGACTGTAGAAGAGTGAACACCAAAGATAGAGTGGCAGGTAGCCTAGTGGTTAGAGCGTTGGGCCAGCAACCTGAGCTGTCAAGGTGAAACATCTGTCAATGTGTCCTTGAGCAAGGCACTAAACCCTAATTTGCTCCAGGAGGGTGACCCTGTGACACAACACATTTCACTGCACCTATCCGGTGTGTGACAATAAAACATATTTATTTGTTGGTAACACTTCCTATGAATACCCTTTTCACAATGCATTATAAGGTCATTTATTAATGCCTTATGAGCTATGCATAATACATTATAATGTAGTTTATGCACTAATACCTGCTCACAAACATTTAGCAGTTCATAGAGTATTATAACCAAGACTGTAAAATGCCATATGAAGCTAAATGTTATGCTGGTCTATATGAAATAGATAATGACATGTACTCATCTCTACATGAGTACAAGGGCTCATCTCTATGTACTCTACTCTCACACGTATCTCTGTCTTGAACACCTACTTGACACCATTTTCCAAAAGGGTATTTTAATATAGAATGACATCATTATGAAGAGGCGATTCATAGGAAGATGCATTCCTATCTACTGTGCATGTTCTAACTGCCCAATCAGAACTCCTCCCATATAAAGACAGGAAGTGGAGCTGTAATTCAGAAGTGCATCACAGGGAAATATCTGCTTTTTTCTAGTCTTTGATTTTAATCTTAAAGCCATCACACCAACTCCTCCTAACAATCCTGATAATCCTCCTAACAACCCTGATAATCCTCCTAACAACCCTGATAATCCCCCTAACAACCCTGATAATCCTCCTAACAATCCTGATAATCCTGATAATCCTCCTAACACCACTCCTCCTCCTGGGCCAACTAACCTTCCTGTCAATCCACCAACTGCTGCTGCTCCTATGAAACCCATTGCTGTTCCAACTGATTTCCCAGTCTGGATCTCAGTGGCTATAGTAGACCTTACAACCCGTGTTAAAATCTGTCCCCAGGCTATGTCTATAAGTGTGTATGATCCAGCTCCCATTGCCTCAGCTAACACCCCTATCAAGAGAACCCCTTATTTGAACTCTGGTTACATTTCACAGGGCCTGTGCTCCATACACAATTGCCTCCCATTTCCACTGCAACTAAAGCACTGAGCAGATTTAGAAATGCCTTTGGTTTCATATAAAAAAAACAGGAATCGCTGCCCGTGCTTGCTGTCTTCTCTTGCAGTTTCTCTCTCTTATCCTCTCTCCGTCTCCTATCCTCCTATCTCTCTCCCTACTCTATTTCCTCCATCTCTCTCCCTACTCTATCCTCTATCTCTCTCCGTACTCTATCCTCCATCTCTCTCCCTACTCTATCCTTCCATCTCCTCTCCGTAATCTATCCTCCATCTCCTACGTACTCTATCCTCCATACATTTACATTTACATTTAAGTCATTTAGGCAGACCTCTTATCCAGAGCCACTTACAAGTTTGGTGCATTCACCTTTATGAATATCCATCTCTCTCCGTATTCCTATCCTCCATCTCTCTCCCTACTCTATCCTCCGTCTCTCTCCCTACTCTATTCCTCCATCCTCTCGCCGTACTCTATCCTCCATTCTCTCTCCGTATGCTATCCTCCATCTCTCTCCCTACTCTATCCTCCATCTCTCTCCCTACTCCTATCCTCCATCTCTCTCCGTACTCTACCTCCCTCCACTCTTCTCCGTATTCTATCCTCCATCTCTCTTCCCTACTCTATCCTCCGTCTCTCTCGCCTACTTTAATCCTCCAATCTTCTCTCCCTACTCGTATCCTCTATCTCTCTCCGTACTCTATCCTCCATCTCTCTCCCTGACTCTATTCCTTCGCTGTCTTCTCTCCGTACTCTAATCTCCATCTCTCTCCGTACTCTATCCTCCATCTGCTCTCCGTTACTCTATCCTCCGTCTCTCTGCGTACTCTATCCTCCGTCTCTCTCCGCTACTCTATCCTTCCGTCATCTCTCCGATACTCTATCCTCCGTCTCTCTCCGTACTCTATCCTCCGTCTCTCTCCGTACTCTATCCTCCGTCTCTCTCCGTACTCTATCCTCCGTCTCTCGTCCGTACTCTATCCTCCGTCTCTCTCCGTACTCTATCCTCCATCTCTCTCCGTACTCTATCCTCCATCTCTCTCCGTACTCTATTCCTCCATCTCTCTCCCTACTCTATCTACTATCTCTCTCCGTACTCTATACTCTATCTTTCTCCCTTTACTCTAATCCCACTATCTCTCTCCGTACTCTATTCTCATCTTTCTCCCTACTCTATCCACTATCTCTCTCTCTTTATCTGGCGTTTAAAAGACGTTAACAGTTTTTGCCTACCTGATATTGCGTTCGTTAGGGCAGGGCATTCCCAGAATTTGGGGGGTAAAAGTAAAAACCTGCTTCCACCGGTTTTCACCTGGGTATATTTAAAGTTTTTTACAAAGCCCAGGCAGTTATCACAGCAAGTGTTGTAACTTGTATGGGAGGAAACATATGCAAAAAAAAAAAACTAAATTTTTTCCTAATTGCCCGATGTTTTTATTTATTTCCAAACTTTTCAAGGTTTGTAAAATTACATGAACATGAGCGAATCAACAGACAACGAGGTGTGAAATCTGTTAATCATTGCAGGTATGTATTTATGTGATTTATTCAATGTGTCATTCTGTAGTGGTACCTTCCTGGTTGAATCAACTTAGTTTTCACGATAAGAAAACATACGCCATCAATAAATACCATTTCTACTGTAAAATGAAGGGGAGGAAAAATCCCTTTTCCAAGTTTCCAACAAGACGTTGAAATGGATGTAATTAAAAATTAAAGAGCATTGGAGTAATTATTGATGCATTGGTGAGTGTTTAATCAGTAAGAGTGTAATCCGCTCTTAAACTGACTTGCCTAGTTAAATAAGGTCAAATAAAAATGAGTTGGAAAAAATATTCAACCTACATATCATTTCCATCTAACCCCATAACACATTAGTCACTACTCACTACTAATGCACTTCTACAGTGTCATGGGAATTTTCAATCCCAATGATAATAACTAATAATCAATAGCTTTGACAATCCCGAGGTTTGTAAGACCATGGGTTCAATAATAATTAGGCAAAGACTCAGCTTAATGCAAAAGGTTATACAGTTTATTCACGAGAACATCCTGAAGTCCATTATATAAGAACATCCATTTATACTGGCTTCTTTCTTATGCACATACTTTCACACAACAGTAGATATCCTACGCACATACAGTGGGCAAAAAAGTATTTAGTCAGCCACCAATTGTGCAAGTTCTCCCACTTAAAAAGATGAGAGAGGCCTGTAATTTTCATCATAGGTACACTTCAACTATGACAGACAAAATGAGAAAAAAAATCCAGAAAATCACATTGTAGATTTTTAATGAATTTATTTGCAAAATATGGTGGAAAATAAGTATTTGGTCACCTACAAACAAGCAAGATTTCTGGCTCTCACAGACCTGTAACTTCTTCTTTAAGAGGCTCCTCTGTCCACTCATTACCTGTATTAATGGCACCTGTTTGAACTTGTTATCAGTATAAAAGACACCTGTTCACAACCTCAAACAGTCACACTCCAAACTCCACTATGGCCAAGACCAAAGAGCTGTCAAAGGACACCAGAAACAAAATTGTAGACCTGCACCAGGCTGGGAAGACTGAATCTGCAATAGGTAAGCAGCTTGGTTTGAGAGAAATCAACTGTGGGAGCAATTATTAGGAAATGGAAGACATACAAGACCACTGATAATCTCCCTCGATCTGGGGCTCCACGCAAGATCTCACCCCGTGGGGTCAAAATGATCACAAGAACGGTGAGCAAAAATCCCAGAACCACACGGGGGGACCTAGTGAATGACCTGCAGAGAGCTGGACCAAAGTAACAAAGCCTACCATCAGTAACACACTACGCCGCCAGGGACTCAAATCCTGCAGTGCCAGACGTGTCCCCCTGCTTAAGCCAGTACATGTCCAGGCCCGTCTGAAGTTTGCTAGAGAGCATTTGGATGATCCAGAGAAAATGGGGAGAATGTCATATGGTCAGATGAAACCAAAATAGAACTTTTTGGTAAAAACTCAACTCGTCGTGTTTGGAGGACAAAGAATGCTGAGTTGCATCCAAAGAACACCATACCTACTGTGAAGCATGGGGTGGAAACATCATGCTTTGGGGCTTGTTTTCTGCAAAGGGACCAGGACGACTGATCCGTGTAAAGGACAGAATGAATGGGGCCATGTATCGTGAGATTTTGAGTGAAAACCTCCTTCCATCAGCAAGGGCATTGAAGATGAAACGTGGCTGGGTCTTTCAGCATGACAATGATCCCAAACACACCGCCCGGGCAACGAAGGAGTGGCTTCGTAAGAAGCATTTCAAGGTCCTGGAGTGGCCTAGCCAGTCTCCAGATCTCAACCCCATAGAAAATCTTTGGAGGGAGTTGAAAGTCCGTGTTGCCCAGCAACAGCCCCAAAAACATCACGCTCTAGAGGAGATCTGCATGGAGGAATGGGCCAAAATACCAGCAACAGTGTGTTGAAAACCTTGTGAAGACTTACAGAAAATGTTTGACCTCTGTCATTGCCAACAAAGGGTATATAACAAAGTATTGAGATAAACTTTTGTATTGACCAAAATCTTATTTTCCACCATAATTTGCACAATAAATTCATAAAAAATCCTACAATGTGATTTTCTGGATTTTTTCTTTCTCATTTGTCTGTCATAGTTGAAGTGTACCTATGATGAAAATTACAGGCTTCTCTCATCTTCTGAAGTGGGAGAACTTGCACAATTGGTGGCTGACTAAATACTTTTTTGCCCCACTGTATCTGTGCTTCTGTCGGTCTCTTGTGTTGATCCTGTACCTTTCCCATGCGTGTTTAGCTATAACTCTACCTATGGATTCAGCTGTCTGTACCCATGTCACTGCCCATATCACTACCACTAGCACTGCTGTTGCCCATCTCCAGTCTGATATCTCTGTTATCTCTGTCCCTGTTGCTACCACAAGTCTTAGCACCCGATAAAACATCCCTACCCCTGTTGCTGGTCCTACCACTATCACTGCTGCTAACAATCTCCATGCATTTACCACTGTCACTAGCAGTGCCCCTATACCTACCACTGCTGCTACCCATAACCTAACCCCTGAAGCTACCACTACTGTTACCCCTTCTGCTACCCCTACGAATTTCCAAATCTCTACTGTATTCACTAACGGGTCCCCTGTCATTACCCCTTCCACTACCACTATCACTGCTGCTACCACAGYTAGCACCTCTACCTCTCCCCATGASAGTATCCCTGCCCCTGCTGTTAGCCCTGACAGCACTACTGATGTCCCTATGCTTATCCCTATCACTAGATCTGCCCATTGTCCTACCATTTCCTTTTTCTTTACTAAAAATATATATACCCCTGCTGCATACCCTACCTATCCACATAGTGTTGGCATTACTGCTAACTCTGCCCCTCCCTCTGTTCCAATCACTGCCCCTTTCCCTACAGGTATCATTGCTGCTATCACTAGCACTACTGCTACCACTGCCCTAATTCCTGCCCACTCCCCTGTCCTTGCCCCAGTCCCTGTCCTTGCCCCAGTCCTTACCCCAGTCCCTGTCCTTGCCCCAGTCCTTACCCCAGTCCCTGTCCTTGCCCCTACCCTTGCCACAGTCCCTGTCCTTGCCCCTACCCTTGCCCCAGTCCCTGTCCTTACCTCAGCCTGCTTAACTTTAGTTTCCGATTTTACAGAGGATTCCTTATTCTCATAGTGGAAAACTCTTTCATAAATGTTTGTTTCCGTTTGTACTCTTCTCAGGATAGTGTTTGCCATGCAGCAGCATTCTTGGTTCTGGGAGATAGTCAGTCCTAACATAGACAATCCCTTGATGTTCTTGAAGCTGTTCAGAGAAAAAGAGAACTGTGAAGAGATGGTAGGCTACATATTTTGAACCACAAATGTTTTGTTAGATGGGMAGATATTTTACTGGCTACATTGTTGTATTTTGTCATTCATAAGAACTTATTTATACTTATTACTAAGAACTTATTAACAATAAATATTTTGACAAACAATAATAATATATATAACTTATTATTTCTAAACATTTATAATAGCTTATTAGTGAACATTATTATAAAGTAATACCAATAATTGTTCAACTCACTGTTGGGACGGTCAGCATGAGGTCTGCTTCCCTTGGCCCGATTGTCTCAGTCTCCATCCTCCCTCACTAAAGAAAATGTTACATCACAATGCTGTCTTCACATAGAAAGAACAGTGTTTTTTTTTAGCACCATCTACACTCCCACAAACATATATTGTCTGCCCCTAAGTGTTGCTCCATTGTAGTGGGGTAATATTTGATATGTGCATATTGTTTTATTTATTTTACCTTTATTTAACTAGGCAAGTCAGTTCAGAACAAATTCTTATCCACAATGACAGCCTAGGAACACTGGGTTAACTGCCTGTTCAGGGGCAGAACGATAGATTTTTACCTTGTCAGCTCGGGATTCGATCTTGCACAAGATCGAACTAACCACTAGGCTACCTGCCGCCCCAAGCGGCACCAGTCAAAAATGTGGACACACCTACTCATTCAAGGGTTTTTCTTTATTTTTTACTATTTTCTACATTGTAGAATAATAATGAAGACATCAA
>NW_019943049.1:55497-56834 GCF_002910315.2 Salvelinus sp. IW2-2015 | reverse complement strand
CCCCCCTCTTTTACACTGCTGCTACTCTCTTGTTATTATCTTATGCAAGTCACTTAACTCTACCTACATGTACATATTACCTCGACCAACCGGTGCCTCCGCACATTGACTCTGTACCGGTACCCCCCTGTATTTAGCCTCGCTATTGTTATTTTACTGCTGCTCTTTAATTATTTGTTACTTTTATATATTTATTTTCTTAAAAACTGCGCTGTTGGTTAAGGGCTTGTAAGAAAGATTTCACTGTAAGGTCTACACCTGTTGTATTCAGCGCATGTAACAAATCAATTTTGATTTAAACAGTTAGTTATACTTACTGAGACAGATGGATGTCTTTTCCAGCAGTGATTTGACCTGCTCAGGATCACCCCTCTTGTTGTTGAACACATGGTATCTTCCACCGTATTTTCTCATCACTTCTGTGAGGTCATCGGAGTCAGCAATGAATTCTTCTATAGTCTGGTCTTCCAACTCATCTCCTCTGGTGAACAGGATCCAGGTTTGCTTCAAAAGACTCTCTCCTAGAAGATCTTCTACTTTACTGATGACCCTCTTGTCTTCTTCTGTTAATCTATCTATCTTCACCACCAGGAGAAACACACGGGGACCAGATGAGGTTAACTTGAGGACATCCTGGAATTTCTCCTGAATTTGCTCTTCAGATCGGTCGGGGTTACAGAATCCTGGAGTGTCATACACGACAAGATCTATTCCTTCAATGGTGACATTTTGTTTCTCAATATCAGCAGTCACTGATTTGGAACTCTTCTTTGAGAYAAAAACTTTCCGTCCCAGGATGGTGTTTCCTGTTGCACTCTTCCCAACACCGCTTTTTCCAAGCAGAACAATCCTTCTCTCTGGGAGATTCCTGATGGATGAGCTCATTGAAAGTGTTGAATCTGTGTATAGAGAAATACATCACATTTGATAAACTGATACAGTAAAATGACTACCATCTCATCCCCTATACAGGCAGTTATTGGTTCACTGAATAATAATGATTTATGTCTGGTGTTTAAATCTTTATGGTGAATGTGGAGTTCTGAGGAGTTCAGGTGTACGCCAAGCCAACTTATTAAAGCTTCAATCTGGGATTTGGGAAACTGTTCCATAGTCATTTCAATTCTTGATCTGCATTGATTCTTGAATAATATCACTTATAAATGCCTCATAAGATCATTATAACACAAAATGTAAGATTTCATTACTCAAATTTTTGCAAACAAAAATGTCAAAAAACAAGTCTATAGCTTCAACATATAAACTATCTATTGGTTGTCATGGACTGTCAGTCATTGCATCTAAACCACTGAGAGGTTACATTTCTCCAGCCTCAT
>NW_019943049.1:46320-55098 GCF_002910315.2 Salvelinus sp. IW2-2015 | reverse complement strand
ACGTCTATTGGTGAACAAAGCTGGAAACTGTCAGTTTAATCAACTTTTTAACGTAATGCAAGACATGGCTCAGGGTTTTTTATCATTCCTTCCGAAGATTAGGAACGATCTCAAACATTTGCAAGTTACATCCAAAACCATTGCAGGTGGTGTTACCTTGGTAAAAACAGGAGCAGGGAAGAGTGGCAACAGGAAACAGCATCCTTGGAGGAAGATTTTGCTCAAAAGAAGAGGTCCAAATCAGTGACTGCTGATAGTGAGAAAACCAGAAATGGTCACCATTGAAGGACAATCTTTTGTGTATGACACTCCAGGATCTCTGTAAACGCCGAATCAATCCGAAGAGCAAATTCAGGAGGAAATTCCAGATTCCTCAAGTTAAACCTCATCTGGTCCCGTGTGTTTCTCCTGGTGGTGAAGATAGATGCATTAACAGAAGCAATGAGATGAGGTCATTAGTAAAGTAGGAAGGTCTATCTAGGAGAAGTCTTTTTGAACAAACCTTGGATCCTGTTCACCAGAGGAGAGAGTTAGAAGACCAGACATAAAGAATTAATCCTGCTGACTCAGATTGACCTCACCAAAGTGATGAGAAAATACGTGGAAATACCATGTGTCAACCAACAAGAGGATGATCCTCAGCAGGTCAAATCACTGCTGGAAAAGAACATCCATCTATCTCAGTAAGTATAACTAACTGTTTATATAAAAGGATTACCCAGAAATGGAATGTTGACTAATTGTAAATCTTTCCATGATTGAATACTGTGTTTGAGCGTATAATACTGAGATAAAAACAGATCTTCTAGATGAGAGCTCAGTAGGGTCATGTCAATTGAATAACATTATGAAACACAATCTTTTCATATGTCTCCTGTACCTGAGTGATTATAGGTATCCTGCCTGAGAATTGTAAGACACAGATTTGTTTTGGCATGACAATGACTGAGACTAAGTACTTGAAGATTTTATATAAATGTTGTACTATTAACAATGTTATTTTGTGTTAAAATAGTCATATTGAAATACATCACACTACACATTTAGAATGGACAGGCATTCGCATTTGAAATCATAACACCACAGTGAAACTTAGTGTGACTTAATACTATATTTTCAATAGTTGTGTGAAAAAAGGTTGGTTCTAGTTAAGTTTAACAGTTATCCCGAGAGTTGAACTCAGAATTCACCAAAGTTAGCTAGCAACTCCCTCTATCCCAACTACGTAGTATATCCCTCTGGCTTCGGTAAATGATTACATTCTTGGGATAACAACAATTCCCCCTCAGCCACTTAATTTATATACAGCTGGATGATCCCTTATACTTTACTTGAAAAAATAAATACCCTACCATCTAACACTATACTCACTAATTTCCAAATTATATAAAATAAAATTAACTACTCCCTACTCCACTAATTAAACGTATTTATTCCTACCTCATGCCATCACCCTGACACACTATTCTGCTGTCAAGTCTCGCACACCCAAATACCTCTCTGCAGCTGTCACTACAACCTCAATTTTCAGAGACTTCCGATCCGTCCCTGCAGTACAATTAATAACCATTGCTTAAATTCTAAAAATCTAATCTTACTGAATCTTATTTAGCTTTTTGGCCTATCCCTCTCTACTGGTATATCTCTACTACTCACCAATCCTCCCCCTTGACCCATCTTCCTCGACTTTCTTCACTGCCTCAGCATATGACAACTTCTGCACTACTCTAACCCTGGAAACGTCAACCTGCCTCGGTGGCATGGGACATTTCTGATCCCCAGCCCCATGGGCACCCATACAATTAACACATTCCACTACTTTCCCCAATGCTACACATTCCTTTGTCTAATGCCCTTCTGCACACTTCTCACACCTTGGACCCTCCCTCCTATACACTGCTGCCACATGCCCATAAGCTGGACACCTGTAACATGTATTCGGCACATATACGCTCATACAGGATAACTTATATATCCTAACTTCACATTGTCAGGCAAAGACTCAACTTCAAAACTCAAAAGAACAGATAATGACTCTCGTTTCCCCACTCTCGCCACTCTGTCTGCGTCGCATCAAACAACGAGCATCACATACACTGGGAATCTTTGCCCTCAGCTGGTCAACGTTTATATCTACTGCTACCCCAGTTATCACTCCTTTCATTGGTGCCCTTTTCTTGAACGAAACAATTCACTTTTCTTGCCCCCATTCGTTTTACTCCGAGAGCCTTCTTCCTCTGCCCAGCAGAAACACAATTACCACTACACCACTTCTAGTTACCCTCACCGATTCCACGACCCAACTCTTTTTTCACTCACCGTGAAACCACAAATGGATCAGCCAAAAGGCAAGAGTCCACTCTTTCCATAAACTTCACTCCTACTGTCACAGACTCTTCTTCATCCTGATCCTCGGTGCATACAGGTTTTGCAGATTCATCTTATGTTTTGAGAAAGTAAATAACAGTTTTATACTAAAATGTAAATGAGTATGAATCATTTAAATCAACTAAAAATTTTATTTCAGTGATGTGCATTGACATAAACAATGAAAACACTGTTTGAATTTGTGTTGCAGAGATGCACTTGGAAAGTAAAGGAAGGAATACACAAGATGGGTTGAATAAATATATATTATATTTTATACACACACACAGTTCCATATACACACACACACACACACACACACAATATTTGTATTCTTACAAATAAATAATTGCATATGAAAACAAACAAAACAAATTAAATCTTGACCTCCATCTCTAAATTGTCACAGAAATCACAATTCAAATCCAGCTCCACCGTCACAGCACACACCCGCAGTGGAACCATCGCTGACAAAGACAGCAACACACCTGCAGTGGAACCAGTGCTGACAGAAGTTCACAGCACACCCACCTGCAGCTGAAACAGTATTGGCAGAAGTGACAGCACACCATGGCACCTGACTCATACTCCTGCAAGGAGCTTGCAGGTGGATCAGCTCCCCGCAGTGCAGCACAGCAGGTGGTGTCTCCTTTCAAAAAATAAAAAAATACCATCCAAAATTGATTAAACATGGTTTGCAAATGTAGAAGTACCCAGCAACAATAGTAAGTAAACAACTGAGAGAGAGAAAAACAAACAGATGAGATCCTGAGAGTAGCTGCCATGGGTGGCCTGACAGAGGGCAGGTGGAACTTTTCTCTTCCTTTTCTGTGCTGCAAGTTTGAGAAAAGTACTGTTAGACAGAGCATTGTCTCATGAAAAACCTTTCAACTGGAGGAAGCTGCAGGGGTTTTGGAGGAGGTGGACATGCCTCGGGGCTGGTGCTGTGGACTTTAGATATGTAAAGATATATCCACCCGGCACAGCCAGAAGAGGACTGGCCACCCCTCATAGCCTGGTTCCTCTCTAGGTTTCTTCTAGTTTTGGCCTTCTTAGGGAGTTTTCCTAGCCACCGTGCTTCTACACCTGCATTGCTTGCTGTTTGGGTTTTAGGCTGGGTTTCTGTACAGCACTTCGAGATATTCGCTGATGTACGAAGGGCTATATAAAATAAACTTGATTTGATTAAAGAGAGAAACAAATGTTTGAACGTTGCAGTTTTATAAAAGGCATAGCAATCAGTATTTTTTCATACTTGAACATATGGAGTTGGCTGTATTTCATAGTTTAACCTGTGGAGGTGACTGTATTCGAATTGCAGGGGGCAGGGAAACCAGTCGAGGCTGCTGTGGCTACTAATAATGTAGTAATCTAATAGATTGTCATAAATCATTCAAATAAATAACAACTTACCTACTTTCGTATTAGATATCTTGAACGTTCTTAAATGCTACAGAGTTGAAATTGTCCAGCTTCAACAGTTTCACTTTCAGTCTCCAGTGTTCTCATTTTATCTAACACTTAAACCACTCCACAAAGTTCACTAAACAGACCCTATTCACCCTATACAGAACAAATCAGTCGATATAATCGAGACGTATCATCATAAATCACGCGATATGAATCAAACAGTGGGGCGCCGCCTGACCCACTAGTTGGTCAGATAGGTCAAATTAACGTTTTATATCATAATTTCCGAGTAAGCAAAAAGCATCAACCACGGCTAATACACCCCGTATACGTTGGTGGGGGAAATTACCATTTTTATTGTGCTTTAACTAAAACTAGAAGATCTTCTGACGTCCTTTACTTTCGTCAACTGTACGTTATCGCATTATTTTTGTTATTTACAAAAGGTAATGTAATGGATTATACGTGTTGTTACCCCGGGATAGCCCGCTAATATGACCCATAGTAGGGGAGAACATATCTTGAGTGTAATTCGATCTGAATATATAATCAATTTAAAAGGTATTTTTGGTAAACATTTCCCGGGATCAATGGCATGGTGTCATTTCCTGTTTCTGGTGCGAGGCTGCGTCTAATTTCTTTGGTTGTGTCTCCTGTGTCCGTGTCTTAAATCTCCATACTTTTCCTGAAGTGAGCACTAGTGCATTTTCTGGCATGGATTTAAACTCTAGCCAATGCTTACCATTCATATAACCAGGAGCCAATATCCAAAGTGGATACTTAGAAAGGCTAATTTCATATGACATGCCTACATTCTTTTATGCATATGGGGGGGTACTTTGGGAGCACTATGGGCAGAGCAACATATGATTGGGCCGACAATGACCAAAGGTTAAGTATCACTGGACTAGGCAAGTATTAGATGGTACATTATAACAATTCCAACAATAATCATCCATTAGCCAAGATGCCCAATATATTCCTGTCCCATGCTTGTTGAAGCCCAAAGATGTGTCATCACCTGTCTCTGGAGCAGGCTACTTAAGGCTACTTTCAGGCTACTTAATGTCCATGCGAAGCACAACTTCCTACCCATAACTTTCTTTAGAGTGTAAGCAAAGTAACTCCACTAGTCATGCATACCGCCCCCAACAGACGCACAGATGATGCAATCTCTATTGCWCTCCACACTGCCCTTTCACACCTGGACAAAAGGAACACCTATGTGAGAATGCTATTCAATAACTACAGCTCAGTGTTCAACACCATAGTGCATTATGATAGGAAACAATCATCTATGTATCAGATCATTTAAATGTAATTAATATTCCATCTTAATTTAGAATAAATCCAATTTAGTTGTCATTTTTTTCTTTACAGATGCCATCTTTCAGAAGAAAAAGAGCCACGCTGGTTTACAGAGACCTGACTAGAGGCGTGATAGCGAGTACACCCCTGCCATCAACTTGGATCGGTGAGAAAGTTGCTCTGTTCAGTTCTGTTCAACTTAATTTAACCAGGATAGTCCACTCTGTAACAGCTGTCACTACTCTCTAGAGAGTACNGTTTTAGGCTGGGTTTCTGTACAGCACTTTGAGATATTAGCTGATGTACGAAGGGCTATATAAAATAAACTTGATTTGATTAAAGAGAGAAACAAATGTTTGAACGTTGCAGTTTTATAAAAGGCATAGCAATCAGTATTTTTTCATACTTGAACATATGGAGTTGGCTGTATTTCATAGTTTAACCTGTGGAGGTGACTGTATTCGAATTGCAGGGGGCAGGGAAACCAGTCGAGGCTGCTGTGGCTACTAATAATGTAGTAATCTAATAGATTGTCAAAAATCATTCAAATAAATAACAATTTACCTACTTTCGTATTAGATATCTTTAACGTTCTTAAATGCTATGGAGTTGAAATTGTTCAGCTTCAAAAGTTTCACTTTCAGTCTCCAGTGTTCTCATTTTATCTAACACTTAAACCACTCCCCTAAGTTCCCTAGACAAACCCTATTCACCCCATACAGAACAAATCAGTCGATATAATCGAGACCTATCATCATAAATCACGCGATATGAATCAAACAGTGGGGCGCCGCCTGACCCACTAGTTGGTCAGATAGTTCAAATCAACGTTTTATATCATAATTTCCGAGTAAGCAAAAAGCATCAACCACGGCTAATACACCCCGTATACGTTGGTAGCGGAAATGACCATTTTTATTGTGCTTTAACTAAAACTAGAAGATCTTCTGACGTCCTTTACTTTCGTCAACTGTACGTTATCGCATTATTTTTGTTATTTACAAAAGGTAATGTAATGGATTATACGTGTTGTTACCCCGGGATAGCCCGCTAATATGACCCATAGTAGGGGAGAACATATCTTGAGTGTAATTCGATCTGAATATATAATCAATTTAAAAGGTATTTTTGGTAAACATTTCCCGGGATCAATGGCATGGTGTCATTTCCTGTTTCTGGTGCGAGGCTGCGTCTAATTTCTTTGGTTGTGTCTCCTGTGTCCGTGTCTTAAATCTCCATACTTTTCCTGAAGTGAGCACTAGTGCATTTTCTGGCATGGATTTAAACTCTAGCCAATGCTTACCATTCATATAACCAGGAGCCAATATCCAAAGTGGATACTTAGAAAGGCTAATTTCATATGACATGCCTACATTCTTTTATGCATATGGGGGGGTACTTTGGGAGCACTATGGGCAGAGCAACATATGATTGGGCCGACAATGACCAAAGGTTAAGTATCACTGGACTAGGCAAGTATTAGATGGTACATTATAACAATTCCAACAATAATCATCCATTAGCCAAGATGCCCAATATATTCCTGTCCCATGCTTGTTGAAGCCCAAAGATGTGTCATCACCTGTCTCTGGAGCAGGCTACTTAAGGCTACTTTCAGGCTACTTAATGTCCATGCGAAGCACAACTTCCTACCCATAACTTTCTTTAGAGCGTAAGCAAAGTAACTCCACTAGTCATGCATACCGCCCCCAACAGACGCACAGATGATGCAATCTCTATTGCACTCCACACTGCCCTTTCACACCTGGACAAAAGGAACACCTATGTGAGAATGCTATTCATTGACTACAGCTCAGTGTTCAACACCGTAGTGCATTATGATAGGAAACAATCATCTATGTATCAGATCATTTAAATGTAATTAATATTCCATCTTAATTTAGAATAAATCCAACTTAGTTGTCATTTTTTTCTTTACAGATGCCATCTTTCAGAAGAAAAAGAGCCACGCTGGATTACAGAGACTTGACTAGAGGCACGTACACCCCTGCCATCAACTTGGATCGGTGAGAAAGTTGCTCTGTTCAGTTCTGTTCAACTTAATTTAACCAGGATAGTCCACTCTGTAACAGCTGTCACTACTCTCTAGAGAGTACTGGGAGAACAGAGCCGGTTCCCTCTGCAGCAGAAGTTGTGCCCAGCTGCAGTGATGCACCTCCTCCACCAGCATCAAAAAAAGAAAGGCAGCCGATATTGAGACCTGGAAGTGGTTGAGGGAGCTACTCCACATGCCTGCAGTGGAGCTGGAATGTCCTCCACCCAACACCATCTGCAGTATGTGTAGAGTTTTGGAGGAGGCTGGGCTGTGGGGCTGTGGGGATTGTGGCTCAGATAAATATTCCTGTGCCACCTGTGCTGTGAGAGCACACAGCACTCTCAACATTGTCCACCAGTTGGAGTTATGGAAGGTCATGTATTTTATGTTATGTCAACAAACCTGTTAACTTCTGGCTTAAAAAAAATTGCTTCCCAGTCAAAATGTTGATATTGTACATACAGTTCAGTTTCTATAAAAGTTAAAGTTGCCTACAGCGGTAAGGTAAATGTGGCTAAATCTGTCGTGCCAAGCACAGAGTTGATTTGGAGTTTTATAACAACTTCTGCAATGAAATATCCCCCTGATAGTGTCRTTTCAAATCTGCAGCTACTGTAGTCTGTTCTACAACAACGTTGTGTCTGTCTGTCTGTCTGTCTTAGTCAAGGCAGTTCATCTCATCTGTCACGGTGGGTCTACGATGGGAGTGGAAGAGAAAAGATAACCATGACTGTCACAGCCAGTACAACAGTCTTCCATTTTACAAACTGTATCAGAACATCAAGTGTAGCAGCACCATGCTCGGAAGTTTACATACACTTAGGTTGGAGTCATTAGAACTTGTTTTTCAACCACTCCACAAATTTCTTGTTATCAAACTATAGTTTTGGCAAGTCGGTTAGGACATCTACTTTGTGCATGACACAAGTAATTTTTCCAACAATTGTTTACAGACAGAACATGTGTTTGACCAGATAAAATACAATTTCTCCAAAAAGTAAAATCTTTTTTTCCGAATGTGCAGTTGCAAACCGTAGTCTGGCTTTTTAGGGTGGTTTTGGAGCAGTGGCTTCTTCCTTGCTGAGCAGCCTTTCAGGTTATGTCGACATAGGACTCGTTTTACTGTGATATAGATACTTTTTTACCCGTTTCCTCCAGCATCTTCCCAAGGTCCTTTGCTGTTGTTCTGGGATAGATTTGTACTTTTCGCACAAAGTACGTTCATCTCTAGGAGACAGAACGCGTCTCCTTCCTGAGCGGTATGGCGGCTGCGTGGTCCCATGGTGTTTATACTTGCGTATTATTGTTTGTACAGATGAACGTGGTACCTTCAGGTGTTTGGAAATTGCTCCCAAGGATGAACCAGACTTGTGGAGGTCCACAATTTTTTTTCTGAGGTCTTGGCTGATTTCTTTAGATTTTCCCATGATGTCAAGCAAAGAGGCACTGAGTATGAAGGTAGGCCTGAAATACATCCACAGATACACCTCCAATTGACTCAAATTATGTAAATTAGCCTATCAGAAGCTTCTAAAGCCATGACATCATTTTCTGGAACTTTCCAAGCTGTTAAAGGCACAGTCAACTTAGTGTATGTAAATTTCTGACCTACTGGAATTGTGATACAGTGAAATAAT
>NW_019943049.1:28667-42302 GCF_002910315.2 Salvelinus sp. IW2-2015 | reverse complement strand
TGTTCAAAACAACAATAGGTTATCCAGACCTGAGTTGTGTTCCAATACTCATACTAAACACACTAACTGTACTATTTGTGACGTAAATTGAGTATTAGTATGCTTATTGGTTATACATGGATATAGTTAGTATGTCAAAAGATCCCGGAGACGTATTACATTCGCCAAAAATAAAAGACACAAGGAGCGGCACTTTCCGTGCTTTTAGGGCCCATAATGCAATTCTCAGGAAATGGGTGTGGCTTCACAACTTTTTCAGATTTGGGACATTGCGTTATGCAACGACAGCGGATACTAATTATTGCTTTAACTAATTATGACAAATGTTAAGCAATGTAATAAAGTAACGACTTTTATAATGAGTTACCTTAAAATTTATGTTGGCTGACAATTTGTTAGCTACGCTATCCTTATAACCGCATATCATTACAGCGGTATGTTAGCTATCTACTTAACGTTAGTTGGCTACTAATACATCAAACTTGCCAGTATATTAACTATTTGCTGTCTAACGTTTATAGACTTGATTATTCCCGTCATTCTTAGCTTAGCTAAGTGGTATAGTCTCAATGGACATTCGGGTGCGTTCGTAAATTACAGAGCGCAGAATAACTGATGAATTTACTAACGCTCAACACCTGTGAATATGCCGGTGTCAGTAGTCAGCAAAAAAAAGCGTAACAGTAATTACATTGTTGCCAATAGCACAGTTACAGTCACAACGCTCGGATAACATGAAACTGCTACTACGTCATACATCAGCATAAGCGCTCATGGCCACATGAAAGCTGTCGTGCAACCTCGTAACATGACTGACAGCATGTGCTATGTGAGTAAAATGGTCGAGCGTTCTCTCATATGTGTCTGGAAGTAAATTCAGCAAAAAAAAAAACGTCCTCTCACTGTCAACGGTGTTTATTTTCAGCAAACTTAACATGTGTAAATATTTGTATGAACATAAGATTCAACAACTGAGACATAAACTGAACAGTTCCACAGACATGTGACTAACAGAAATGGAATAATGTGTCTCTGAACAAAGGGGGGTCAAAATCAAAATCAAAAGTCAGTATCTGGTGTGGCCACCAGCTGCATTAAGTACTGCAGTGTATCTCCTCCTCATGGACAGCACCAGATTTGCCAGTTCTTGCTGTGAGATGTCACCCCACTCTTCCACACGGCACCTGCAAGTTCCGGGCATTTCTGGGGGAAATCCCTGCCCTCACCCTCCGATCCAACAGGTCCCAGACGTGCTCAATGGGATTGAGATCCGGCCTCTTCTCATGGCCAGCGAACACTGACATTCCTGTCTTGTAGGAAATTACGCACAGAACGAGCAGTATGGCTGGTGGCATTGTCATGCTGGAGGGTCATGTCAGGATGAGCCTGCAGGAAGGTACCATATGAGGGGAGAGGATGTCTTCCCTGTAACCACAGGTTGAGATTGCCTGCAATGACAACAAGCTCAGTCCGATGATGCTGTGACACACCGCCCCAGACCATGACGGACCCTCCACCTCCAAATCGATTCGCTCCAGAGTAAGGCCTCGGTGTAACGCTCATTCCTTCGACGATAAACGCAATCACCATCACCCCGGTGAGACACAACCGGACTCGGCAGTGAAGAGCACTTTTTGCCAGGCCTGTCTGTTCCAGCAATGGTGGGTTTGTGCCTATATCCCCGTCATTCGCGGGAGAAAGAGATGGAAAAGGTATCGCAGAAGGAGATCGGGGTGCCTTGTGAGGATCCGCTGACGAGTGGCTAATCTGCCGTTGCCATCGGTACTATTGGGTCAACATACAAGCGCTGGATAATGAATTGGACGAACTAAACGCACGTTTACATCTTTGGTTATCCTGTCCTGAAGTGTGTTGCAGTTAAAATAATTTGCATCACTAAAAGTGAAGTTTTGTCAAATGAATAGATGTATGTGAAATAGATAGTAAATGTTTCATATAAGATCCTTAGCATTTCAGATTTTCATGCCAGGATGAACTTCCTTGTATTCAGTGTTATCCACGTTGCTCTATGCTCCGTCTCTGCTGAACGTGTCCGTTCACCGCCCCTCGAGACCGCTAGTACGAACCATAGAGAATGATAGAAGCCTCTAGTGGCGAAAATGCGTTTTAGCATGGGCAGCGCCATTGGGAACTTCCGCCATCTTAATGTAGTGAACTGGGTGGGACTTCCAACTTCATTGGTTGATCCCTCCTGATGACCCTGTTAAGAGTCATGTCCAACCGGGTCATCAGGAGGGATCAACCAATCGTGAAAAATTGAATATTTAAAAAAGAAGATCGCCTCAATGGTACGTTGTRCTGTGTGCTCACAGACGCCATAATGGGAACTACTGTATATAGGGATGCTTTCTCTATCATTCTCTTTGGTACGAACACACACGCACGATAGTGGCAGTTGGATGCTGTAGGTGGACTATAGGTTGTCTATAGACTTTGGCTTCAATAATTGACACATAAACCTACCCTATTTGTTTAATAAAAAAATATGAATTTATCTGAATTTGCASACATGTAAATCATGACAAATTGGTGTATGTTTGATCTGAAGTATAAAAGGTATTCATTCAATTCATAATTACAAACATTTCATATTTTCCCTCTGATCAAACCAAATAAATGTGCACATGTAACAGATGTGAAATGGCTAGCTAGTTAGCGGTGGTGCGCGCTAATAGCGTTTCAATCGGTTACGTCACCTGCTTTGAGACCTTGAAGTAGTGGTTCCCCTTGCTCTGCAAGGGCCGCGGTCTTTGTGGAGCGATGGGTAACGACGCTTCGTGGGTGACTGTTGTTGATGTGTGCAAAGGGTCCCTGGTTCGCGCGAGGGGACGGACTAAAGTTAAACCATTACACACAATTCCCTCAGTTCCCCAATTTTTGTTATGCTTTTTGGATACTTATACAGAGTCAATAACAATAAAATAGAAGAATAAGAAATAAAATGACATTTTAATATTTTTGTGACAATAACAAAGTAAAAACATCATAAAAAATATACATAGAAATGTTTTGTTATTTTTTAACTCAGAGTGCAGACAAATAGCCTACTATCTGCCAGACTTTTCATTGAAACTGAAATTAATAAGAAACCATTAGTAAGCACAAGTTTATATTTTGGGTTCTGGTTGGGTACAACAATTTAACTAAGTTGACATGTCTTAATTCAGCATGTTTCCTTCAACTTTTATTTTCACAGTTTTTTTTATGTACTCATTTTGTTTACTCATCTTGTGTTTGTTGTTTTATATGTTAAAAATACGGGCTCAGATTGTATACTGTATGACAATGCTTCACAATAAACATATTTTTTTTTAAATAACAATTTAACCAAGTTCATGAAGCATTTATAAGATATATTCTTCAAGAATGAATGGTTATATTGATTAATTTAAAAGTCCACAAATGTATGTACTGTACCAATCCCAGATTTCCCCTTTTGGGTMTATCATGAGTTTGTTTTAATAAGAAAGCATTTTGCTTTAATTCTTCCTCCTTAATTTTTTTATTTAACCTTTATTTAATTAGGCAAGTCAGTTAAGAACAGATTCTTATTTACAATGACTGCCTACCAAAAGACAAAAGGCCTCCTGCGGGGACAGGGGCTGGGATTAAAAATAAAAATAATACAATCAAAATATAGGACAAAACACACATCATGACAAGAGAGACACCACAACACTACATAAAGACAGACCTAAGACAACAACATGCAGCAGACAAACATGAACAACAATGGCAGCAGCACAAAACATGGTATAACAACAACAGCACAAAGGGCAAGAAGTAGAGACAACAATACATCACGCAAAGCAGCCACAACGTTCAGCAAGAGTGTCCATGATTGAGTCTTTGAATGAAGAGATGGAGATAAAACAGTCCAGTTTGACTGTTTGTTGGGGTTTTAGGCTGGGTTCTGTACAGCACTTTGTGACATCAGCTGATGTAAGAAGGGCTATATAAATACATTGATGATTGATTGATTGTTGCAGCTCCTTCCAGTTGTTTGCTGCAGCAAACTGAAATGATGAGCAGCCCAGGGATGTGTGATTAAAGCAGAGGGTTTTGATGTTTAACTGTTTTCATGTTTACACACAACCCCTCAAATGCTTATCATTCACCAGTTTCTTGTGTAAGATGGAGGCCTTGTAACTTGCTACAAAAGTCTGTTGATATTTCTTTGTTAAGTTGTATTTGTTCTGCTTCCTCTCTCACAGCCTCAACTTCATCTCATAATAAAGTATATGTTCACGATCCACGGGATCTTGTTTTGCTCCAGAGATTTCAAGTCTTTTAAGTTTCTTTTCTTTGTCTTGGACCTTGAGCCTATTTATGCGCCTCACATTTCTCCCGTACGCGCTTTACTTTTCTCCTGGTATTCATGGAGCAGTTGTCTCTTGGTCTGTAGCTTCCACAGTTCTTCTTCATACTGCTCTCCTCAACTCTTCCTTCTTGTGACAAATTTTCTTCCACCTCCTCGTACATTGTTGTGTGTAGTGGTGGCCATTTACTGCCACCATGTGGTCAATTTTCTCCAGGAACTCCAGACTTGTCCCCTGTTTTCCATCTTTGTGTTGTCAAAAACATGGTACCTTCCACCGCACTGGTCCATAAGTGTCTTGAGATCTTCCTGAGCTTCATTGACATACAGCTCAATGCCGCCATCATCCAACTCATCTCCATGGGTGAAGGGATCATGGTATACTTTTCAGCTTCTTCTCCAAACAGCGCCTGATTTTCTTTACCGCGTTCTGTTCCTCTTCTGTGAAAGGGCCCACTCTAAGACCATACGATGGCTGTGGGACCAGGTGCGTCATGTTGATACATTTACTGATCTCTGTCTCCAAGTCACTGTCAGGACGGTTAGTGTCAAATATTCCAGGTGTGTCCACTATCACTACCTGCCTCCCTGCCTTCCGACCTCTCCTGTCTCCTTGGAACACTCTTGTGTCACAGATTTGCTAGATTTGGCATCTCTGAAAGCCTTCCTCCCCAGAATGGTGTTTCCTGAAGAGCTTTTTCCAGCACCTGTCTTCCCCACCAGCACAATCCTGGTCATGGACACTACARGAGAGAACAGAGAAAATATGAAAAACTGTCACATCATGGTTTTGAATCACATAAGYAAGTCTTGCTGTAGTGTTTTTAAAACACTACTTAGTAATGGGTCTCCCATAACAAATGCAAATTGATATTAATAATCATTCCTCTTCACTACTGGCTGCCATCTTGAAATGTAGATAATCAACGCACAACAAATATAACTATTTGATTAACCTTTTACTGCAGTGGGATAAATCAGGGTCACACAGAGTGTTTCTTGGTAGTCTTAAACAAATCTACTTTGAAACAAAAGTACATACTTCACACACATGGTTATGGGCTTAAAAAATAGAAGGTACCATGTCAGATATAGTTGAAATGTATTTAATTTGGAGTTTGCATCCCAATATTACACTTTATATAYWTCACAGAAGASTGAAATATAATGAAACCGTTTGATATARAAACACCAGATTTTCGKCTGTTAAAAAAATATATGTTTATTAATTATGAAATAGATTAATAACATTCCACCCATGATGTCATTTGACTGCAGGAAAGGGCTACATTATTGGTAAATAATCACTTATTACAGGTTTTTTTTAATATAAGTTTTCAACTTACTGTCTGGACCWTCACCTTTGGAGTGTCTTCTTCTACCCAGAGGCTGTTTATCTGTGTCGTCATCCTTCTCCACTACAGAATGACACATTGAATACATCATATAAAATACATACTGCAATATTAACAGATTATTCAGTCCTCTTGTCTGTTATACGCTCATGTTCATGTCAATTTAAAACCTTGAACGTTTGAAATAAAAAAAACATCAGTTTTTTGCATATGCTAATTCCGTCGCATAAAGTTACACAGTTGCATTGATACTGCCTGGGTTTTGTAACAAATTACTTTAATCTACAATGATGTGGTTATGGGCTGTCTAACTAATAGAAAAACGGTGTACAAGACAGGGATGGAATATATTCATACTCCAAAGATAAAAACACCCATTGTTATACTACTTCATGTTATTACACACGTTTTCAGAGCACCTTAACTGAAAGTGAAAGTAGAATGACTTGGGAGTGACGATGTTATATAAGTAAACTAAGGTGCTCGAAAACATCTTTCAATGTTCACAAAAATAGCTAGCAATCGGGTGTCTACTGCTGGCATCATTAAATAAACTTACAGGTTTTTGTTGCGCTTGATGAAGCCATTTTGTCAGATTTTTCCGGTACGTCTCCTACGTTAACGACGACCTCCCCTCTGCTGTGCAGTCAAAGCCACGCCCATTTGGAGGGAGGAAGTAGAGCTACATTTCAACAAGAATCACAGAAAAAATATGGAGACGAACGAGATTACATGAAACAGTCACCCTTCAATAAATCCTAAACCAGACCATAGTTATTAGACTATTATCAACGACTATGAAACAGACGAGAAAAGTTTCAATAAACTAGAAGAGTTATTATTTAGTTTCTGTACCGATCCATGCGAAGCTGCCACACCTTGTTCAACATTGCAGCTCTTAACATAGTCTTCATATAATGAGTAGCAGTAAAGTTAATGATTGGCAATGAGAGCATGAGTTATGGCTCAAAGGAAACATACTTTATTAGTTTGTTTGAAAGTCTACATAAATGGAAGGTGTAATAGGGAGTCCAAATGCCATAGTGTGATTCAGTGTGAACACTTAGTTAAATACAAAGGTAGAGATATACGCATTTCATCTGTACACTCTTAGAATAAAAGGTGCCTTAATAAACCTTAAAGGATGTCTTTGGCTGTCCCAATAGCAGAAGGCTTTTGAAGAACCCTTTTTTTGGTTGTAAGTAGAACACTTTTGGTTCCAGGTAGACCCTATCTACGTGTGTCTCTTGGCAGCGTGGTAGATAATCAGCCTCAGGGTGACCAGGACCTCTGACCCCACCAGAGACAGGAACCCCACCAGGACCTCTGACCCCACCAGAGGCAGGAATCCCACCAGGACCTCTGACCCCACCAGAGACAGGAACCACACCAGGACCTCTGACCCCACCAGAGACAGGAACCACACCAGGACCTCTGACCCCACCAGAGACGGGAACCCACCAGGACCTCTGACCCCAGCAGAGGCAGGAACCCACCAGGACCTCTGACCCACCAGAGACAGGAATCCCACCACAGGCCTCTGACCCCACCAGAGGCAGGAACCCCACCAGGACCTCTGACCCCACCAGAGGCAGGAACCCCACCAGGACCTCTGACCCCACCAGAGACAGGAATCCCACCACAGGCCTCTGCCCACCAGAGGCAGGAACCCCACCAGGACCTCTGACCCCACCAGAGACAGGAACCACACCAGGACCTCTGACCCCACCAGAGGCAGGAACCACACCAGGACCTCTGACCCCACCAGAGACAGGAACCCCACCAGGACCTCTTAGCCAGGACCGGACATCCCGGGCTGGCTGGCGCTCTAACAGGGCCGATGCAGAGCCCACTGAGGTGGAATCTCATTGTCAAATCAAATCAAATGTTATTTGTCACATGCGCCGAATACAACAGGCGTACCTTACATAGAAATGCTTACTTACAGGCCCTTAACCAAGAATGCAGTTTTAAGAAAAATACCTCCCAAAATGAAGACATAAAAGTAACAAATAATTCAAGAGCAGCAGTAAAATAACAATAGCGAGGCTAAATACAGGGGGGTACCGGTACAGAGTGAATGTGCGGAGGCACCGGTTAGTCGAGGTAATTGAGGTTGTGCTGGATGATGTTCAGGTACTGGGACAGAGAGGCCTTAAGGGGGGCCTCATCCTGRACGGGGCCGTAGCCTGRGRCTCCCTGGTCGTTCAGGTACTGGGACAGAGAGGCCTTAAGGAGGGCCTCATCCTGAACGGGGCCGTAGCCTGAGACTCCCTGGTCGTTCAGGTACTGGGACAGAGAGGCCTTAAGGATGGCCTCATCCTGGACAGGGCCGTAGCCTGGGGCTCCCTGGTCGTTCAGGGAGTAGGTGAAGTAGCACTTCATATTCACCTCCAATGTGGTTAGCTAAAAAAGATGACAAGATAGTTCACACATTCATCATTCAGGGTTACTATCAAACAGATACAGTGTATGTCTCATTTCTGGTTCCTCCAGAACTTGTTTCCTGCTTGTAGCAGGGTGTGTTAACAGGAATCCTTTTCTCTAACTATAAGTCACGAGACCAGATGCTGCTGGAAGTGGTGTTGGAAGGCCAGTAGGAGGCACTCTTTCCTCAGGTCAAAAGAAAATATATATATACAATGCCACAGTGACACTGTCCTGTGTAGGGTGCCGTCTTTCGGATGGGATGTTAAACGGGTGTCCTGACTCTCTGTGGTCATTAAAGATCCCATAGTACTTATTGTAAGAGTAGGGGTGTTAACCCCGGTGTCCTGGCTATATTCCCAATCTGGCCCTCAAACCATCACGGTCACCTAATAATCCCCAGTTTACAATTGGCTCATTCATCCCCCCTCCTCTCCCCTGTAACTATTCCCCAGGTCATTGCTGTAAATGATAATGTGTTCTCAGTCAATTTACCTGGTAAAATAACAGAAAAATAATTACATAAATAAAAAACATGATTTCATGACAAAATGATTCTGCAATGAGAGTGTAATGCAAGTCAAGGTGTCCTTGGATGAATATCAACCAGATTTATAACCAGCATTGTTAAATTAACTGTTGTAATTCAATCTGACCATACCACTTCACACCCTAAAAGAAGACAATGTTCAAATGTAATCCATAAAGAAGAATTGGGATTATGTGTACAGCTATTCTGCCGGAGAATTGCAAATTGTTGTTACACATTTGGTAAATGATGAGTTAAGACCGAAATCAGGCTTTGTAGTAATCTTGTATCTTGTGACAACGTGTTCTGGTTCAACTGTCTTCCGTTTCAGAGAACATGCAGTGACAAATTTGAAGTAACTACAAAATCCCAGTAAAAACCAAGGTCAACAGCAGTAAGTGAAGTTACTAAGCGAAGTCACTGCACTCTTGCTTTGTTCCACCAGTTAGTCTTGATATTCTATCAGGCTCTGAGTTCAGGCCATCCCGATCATGACACACGACACCATGAGACAGCCAGTGATTTATAAACATGGCACAATCCTGCTGAGAAATTATGGTTGGTTTAACATTGAAATACAAATACCCAGATAATGGAAAGAAAGATAGCAAACAAAATATTTAATAGCTAGCTAACATAAATCAATTTAGAGTGTTTATAATGATAGTTATACTAAGTCAAATATTTCTTAAAAAGTTGAAACATTCTCTGTGATGAAATAGTTCTTACCTTATGGTGAAAAACATGCTTGAAGGTTACTTCAATACAACATTTAAAACATAAAAACATTACTACATAAAACCATTAAATACAGTTGGAATGTAGTTAGAATTCTCCAAACAACCAGAAAGTTGGATCAACACATTAGGATTTCTATATACTTCACTTTCCTTTTGCATTACCCATATAGTTGTTCAAGGTCATACCAAGGCAGAGGGCAGTATCAGTATCCATCTCTTTAATTTTAGGAACCCTTTAAGTATATATTTTTTTTAATGATTTTATATATTTTTTCTTTTGGCCTTATTATTTTATTTATTTATTTATTTTTGCATTGAATAACACATTCATAAATGTTAAAAAAGACAGTCCAAAATAAATCATAAGGAAAAATGTTTTGAAGTGTGTGGATACCCCTTCAAATTTGTGGATTTGGCAATTTCAGCCACACCTGTTGCTGACAGGTGTATACAATCGAATACACAGCCATGCAATCTCCATAGACAAACACTAGAATGACCTTACTGAAGAGCTCAGTGACTTTCAATGTGGGACCGTCATAGGATGCCACCTTTTCAACAAGTCAGTTCATAAAAGTTCTACCCTGCTAGATCTGCCCCGGTCAACTGTAAGTGCTGTTATGTGAAGTGGAAACATTTAGGAGCAACAACGGGTCAGCCGCGAAGTGGTAGGCCACACAAGCTCACAGAACAGAACTGCCGAGTGCTGAAGCGCGTACCGTGTAAAAAACGTCTGTCCTCGGTTGCAACACTCACTACCCAGTTCCTAATTGCCCCTGGAAGCAACATCAGCACAATAACTGTTCGTTGGGAGCTTCATGTAATGGGTTTCCATGGCCGAGCAGCTGCACACAAGCCTTAGATCACCATGCGCAATGCCAAGTGTCGGCTGGAGTGGTGTAAAGTTCGCCTCCATTGGACTCTGGAGCAGTGGAAACGCGTTCTCTGGAGTGATGAATCACGCTTCATCATCTGGCAGTCCAATGGACGAATCTGGGTTTAGCGGATGCCAGGAGAACGCTACCTGCCCCAATGCATAGTGCCAACTGGAAAGTTTGGTGGAGGAGGAATAATTGTCTGGGGCTGTTTTTCATGGTTCGGGCCCCTTAGTTCCAGTGAAGGGAAATCTTAAATCTACAGCAAAGACCCTTTCCTGTTTCAGCATGACAATGCCCCTGTRAACAAAGCAAGGTCCGTACAGAAATGGTTTGTCGAGATCGGCGTGGAAGAACTTGACTGGCCTGCACAGAGCCCTGACCTCAACCCCATCGAACACTTTTGGGATGAATTGAATTGGAACGCCAACTGCGATCCAGGCCTAATTGCCCAACATCAGTACCCAACCTCACTAATGCTCTTGTGGCTGAATGGAAGCAAGTCCCCGCAGCAATGTTCCAACATCTAGTGGAAAGCCTTCCCAGAAGAGTGGAGGCTGTTATAGCAACAAAAGGTGGGGACCAACTCTATATTAATGCCCATGATGTTGGAATGAGATGTTCAACGAGTAGGTGTCTACATACTTTTGGTTATGGGCATTAAGAAAGTGCAGTTTCCAATAAAATAAGAACGTTGGAAATATAGTCTGTGTCCCAAATAGCACCCTATTCCCTTTAGGTCTCTGGTCTAAAGTAGTGCACTATATAGGGAATAGGGTGTCATTTTGATAGGGAATAGGATGCCATTTGGATAGGGAATAGGGTGCCATTTGGATAGGGAATAGGGTGCCATTTGGATAGGGGATAGGGTGCCATTTGGATAGGGAATAGGATGCCATTTTGTATAGGGGATAGGGTGCCATTTGGATAGGATAGGTGCCATTTGGATAGGGAATAGGATGCCATTTGTATAGGGGATAGGGTGCCATTTGAGTAGGGGAGAGGTGCCATTTGGATAGGAAGCTAGGATTGCCATTTGTATAGGGGATAGGGTCCATTGGATGAGGGATAGGGTGCAATTTGATAGGGAATAGGATGCCATTTGGATAGGGATAGGGTCCATTTGGATAGGGAATAGGTGCCATTGGATAGGGAATAAGGATGCCATTTGGATAGGGAATAGAGATGCCATTTGGATAGGAGATAGGGTGCCATTTGGATAGGGGATAGGATGCCATTTGGATAGGGAGAATAGGGTGCCATTGTGGAATAGTGAATTGAAGGAATAGGGTGCCATTTGGATAGGGAATAGGGTGCCATTTGGATAGGGGATAGGGTGCCATTTTTGATAGGGGATAGGGTGCCATTTGGAAAGGGAATATGGTGCCATTTGGATAGGGAATAGGATGCCATTTGGATAGGGAATAGGGTGCCATTTGGATAGGGAATAGGATGCCATTTGGATAGGGGATAGGGTGCCATTTGGATAGGGAATAGATGCCTTTAGGAACTCTGTATAAATGTAGATCAGAAGAAAGAGCTCCCACCTGCTGGTGAATGGAAGCATAGTCTGCACAGTGCTGTGCCTGGCGGAGGGGCGGGGCCTGGAACTCCTCTAGAGCCTCAGCTCTCCGTTACCTGAGATGTTACACAAACACACTGGGGTTCACAACCTGGGTGGGGTCTCCACCTGGACACACAAATACACTGGTGTCCACAACCTGGGTGGGTCTCCACCTGGACACACAAACACACTGGGGTTCACATCCTGGGTGGGGTCTCTACCTGGACACACAAACACACTGGGGTTCACAGCCTGGGTGGGGTCTCCACCTGGACACACAAACACACTGGTGTC
The DNA here is from genome assembly GCF_002910315.2 of Salvelinus sp. IW2-2015. Classification (NCBI taxonomy): domain Eukaryota; kingdom Metazoa; phylum Chordata; class Actinopteri; order Salmoniformes; family Salmonidae; genus Salvelinus; species Salvelinus sp. IW2-2015. Next base: position 30,179 of record NW_019943049.1, on the reverse strand, counting down.
CACATCCTGGGTGGGGTCTCCACCTGGACACACAAACACACTGGTGTCCACATCCTGGGTGGGGTCTCCACCTGGACACACAAACACACTGGTGTCCACATCCTGGGTGGGGTCTCCACCTGGACACACGCGCACGGACATATTAACACACACACACGACTGGGACGGACATACAATGAGTGTTCAAAACATTATGAACACCTGCTCTTTCCATGACATAGACTGATCAGGTGAATCCAGGTGAAAGCTATGATCCCTTATTCATGTCACCAGTGTGTATCAAAATGGGTCCACCACCCAAAGGATATCCAGCCAACTTGACACAACTGTGGGAAGCATTGGAGTCAACATGGGCCAGCATCCCTGTGGAACGCTTTCCACACCTTGTAGAGTCCAAGCCCAGATGAATTGAGGCTGTTCTGAGGGCAGAAAGGAGAGAGTGCAACTCAATATTAGGAAGGTGTTCTTAATGTTTTGTAAACTCAGTGTATAATCAAAATCAACATATTGTAAGGAACAGAGAGACAGGGAAGTGAGCCGGGGTTGCTGGTATGAAAGTCGAACAGCCTAAGGCATCGAGCCAATAAGGTCAACAAGGTTCATATTAGGAAGGATTGCTACACCATATTAAATACTACATTCATTTATTATGTTTATTTGGACAGGGACAATGTACAACAAAARCGTGAACATTAATCTCAGAAGTGAGAAAGGATTCGTTGCACCAGATTTAGCTAACAGATCATTTACATCTGCAGTCCCCGAGCAGTGAACATGTAAACCCCCTAATCCTGACCCTACCCTGACCCTGCAATGACCCAGTCTACTTCCTGCTGAGCAGGTCCCGAGCAGTGAACATGTAAACCCCCTAACCCTGACCCTACCCTGACCCTGCAATGACCCCGTCTACTTCCTGCTGAGCAGGTCCCGAGCAGTGAACATGTAAACATGTATAAAACAGTTATGTCCTACCCTAACCCCCTAACCCTGACCTCCAACCCCCTAATCCTGACCCTGACCCTAACCCTGCAATGACCCCGTCTACTTCCTGCTGAGCAGGTCCCGAGGCAGAGGAGGGATATCACGAGTTAGGACCACGCCTCATGGAGAGGGAGGGGCCTTGGTCATCAGATTGTACCTGAGTGGCGGGGTTGGCAGGGGGTCCGACAGGCAGTGGTGTAAAGTACTTAAGTAAAAATACTTTAAAGTACAACTTAAAGTACTTTTTGGGGGGAGGACCTTCAGGAGGACGTAGCCTCGACTCTGACGGTGCTGAGAGGAGACATCTCCAAGGTGGAGAACCTCAGTGAGAGAAAATAAGCCTCCACCCTGAAGGAGGAGAAAGAAAAGCAGAGGGGTCAGATCAGCTCCTGGTACATATGAGGCTAGATGAGATCAGCTCCTGGTACGTATGAGTCTAAATGAGATCAGCTCCTGGTACGTATGAGGCTAGATGAGATCAGCTCCTGGTACGTATGAGGCTAGATGAGATCAGCTCCTGGTACGTATGAG
>NW_019943049.1:18040-25864 GCF_002910315.2 Salvelinus sp. IW2-2015 | reverse complement strand
GCCTAGAGGAGATCAGGCTTCCTGGGTACGTATGAGGCTAATGAGATCAGCTCCTGGTACGTATGAGGCCTAAATGAGATCAGCTCCTGGTACGTATGAAGGCTAGATGAGATCAGCTCCTGGTACGTACTGAGGCTAAATGAGATCAGCTCCCTGGTACGTATGAGGCTAAATGAGATCAGCTCCTGGTACGTATGAGGCTAGATGAGATTCAGGCTCCTGGTACGTATGAGGCTAAATGAGATCAGCTCCTGGTCACGTATGAGGCTAAATGAGATCAGCTCCTGGTACGTATGAGGCTAAATGAGTGCAGCTCCTCGGTACGTATGAGCCTAAATGAATCAGCTCCTGGTACGTATGAGGCTAAATGAGATCAGCTCCTGGTACGTATGAGGCTAGAATGCTGATGCAGCTCCTGGTACGTATGAGGCTAAATGAGATCAGCTCCTGGTACGTATGAAGGCCTAGATGAGCATCAGCTCCTGGTAACGTATGAGGCTAAATGAGATCAGCTCCTGGTACGTATGAGGCTCGATGAGATCAGCTCCTGGTACGTATGAGGCTAGATGAGATCAGCTCCTGGTACGTAATGAGGCTAGATGAGATCAGCTCCTGGTACGTATGAGGCTAAATGAGATCAGCTCCTGGTACGTATGAGGCTAGATGAGATCAGCTCCTGGTACGTATGAGGCTAATGAGATCAGCTCCTGGTACGTATGAGGCTAGATGAGATCAGCTCCTGGTACGGTATGAGGCTAAGATGAGATCAGCTCCTGGTACGTATGAGGCTAGATGAGATCAGCTCCTGGTACGTATGAGGCTAGATGAGATCAGCCTCTGGTCAGCTGTATGAAGGCTAGATGAGATCAGCTCCTGGTACGTATGAGGCTAGATAGAGATCAGCTCCTGGTACGTATGAGGCTAGATGAGATCAGCTCCTGGTACGTATGAGTGCTAATGAGATCAGCTCCTGGTACTATAGGCATGAATAGCTCCTGTACTAGCTATGAGATGCAGTGACATTAAGGTAATGAGATCAGCTCCATGGTTACATATGAAGGCTAGATGAGATCAGCTCCTGTAACGTATTGTAGGACCGGAAGAGATCAGCTCCTGGTACGTATGAGGCTAGAATGAGATCAGCTCCTGGTACGTTTGAGGCTAGATGGAATCAGATCCTGGTACGTATGAGGCTAGATGAAGATCAGCTCCTGGTCGTATGAGCTAGATGAGATCAGCTCCTGGTACGTATGAGGCTAGATGAGATATAGAGCAAATACACTGTGTAAGCCAGCACATGTCAGTGTTCCTCAGTAAAGCAGCTATCAGCAACATCAGTGCCAGTAATAAAAAGACAAGTGGTGGAGAACAAACAAAACAGTACATTTCTTTTTGTTATACATATGTAAGTACACTGTTTATGCCTTTCCCTAACTCACTGAACTATACCCTAATTTTGACCGCATCGCCTAGCTTCTTAAACCTTAACCCTTAATTTAGACCACTGACAAACCTAAGCGTTTACAATTCCTTTTTTAGTATCCTCTCATTCCGGTTTGAAGAGTTTCTGTGAGCAACTGAGGCAGAAGCTGAAGAAGGGGTGAACGGGAGGTCTGGGGGCATGGAGAACTGAGATGAATAATGCTTCCATAATGCTTTTCCAGGGTTGGGGTCAATTACGATTCAATTTATAAAGTAAACCAAACTTCAATTCAAATTCAAAATGTTCCCAATTTAAAAAACATTTGAGTATTTGAATTCCTGAACTTCCTGAATTAACCCCAGTCTCTGATGCTTTTCATTTGGACTCATATCAAATCAATCAACCAGGGGGACTGTGCTGCAGTACGCTGTAGACATCCGACTCCATCATGAGAAGTGTGGATGGAAAACAACCCAGAGGGGACGACGTGCCCTCTCCCTCCAGGAGTTTCCCTCACCTGCGAAGCTGGCAGAAGAGTGGGTTGCTGTTCAGGACCAGGGAGGTCTTAAAGGCCCACATCAACCAGGGCACGGCAGCATAAATCACCCTCCCTACACTCTGTGATTCCTCCTCATCTTTGGGAATGAGTTCGATTGGTGTCCGTCTGTTTTTTCATCCAGGTGGATGAGACAGACAAAAGAGATAAGAAATGATAACATATGACAATAAAAACACTTAAATTGTACTTTTCAACTAACTAGAGGCCAGTTCCCATAGCAACTGATCTCACGTGTTAATTAAGCCTGCACCCTAATCCCTACATACTGCTTTAACTTTGTAAACGGTCTCCAGAGGAATTGAGGAAGTTGCCGTGTGTAGGAGTGACAAAAACAACACAATGTGAGTGTATACATTACATAAAAAAACCACAGAAAGTCCCGTTGTATGGCCAACTTTATTAATACGACAGAGACAGACAGGTGAGCTGACTGGGTGGCTGTGACGACGTGAGTCTGCATCTCAAACGGCACGGGTTCCCCATCCAGTGCACAACATTTGACCAGGGACCTTTGAGTTGACTGAGAACAGGGTTCTCATTTACAGCAACGACCTGGGAATAGTTACAGGGGAGAGGAGGCGGGGATGACTGAGCCAATTGGAAGGCTGGGATGATTAGGTGACTCGTGATGGTATGAGGGTCAGATTGGGAATTTAACCAGACACAGGGGTTACACCCTACTCTTCAAATAAATGTCATGGGATCTTTAGTGACCACAGTCAGGACACCTGTTTAAATGTCCCAACACAGGGCAATTGTCCCCAATCACTGCCCTGGGTATTGGCATATATATATATTTTTTAGACCAGTAGAAAGAGTGCCTCCTACTGGCCCCGCAACACAACTTCACAGCAGCATCTGGTCTCCCATCCAGGGACTGACCAGGAACAACCCTGCTTAGCCTCAGAGGTAAGCCAGCAGTGGTATGGCAGGGTGGTATGCTAGCTGCCCTATTAGCCCTCTGGTCAGGAAGTAGTGGGCTATACAGGGTGCCATTTGGGACATAGAGCAAGTCTCTACGCAAGGCGTTATCCAGACTAAAACCACATCTGATCGCAGCAGGAGGTGCCAGCCAGGTGGTCAAATTTGGAACGAACACTAAATACCCACATCTGATCGCAGGCAGGACGGTGCCAGCCAGTGCAAATGAAACGAACACTAAAACGCACATCTGCATCGCGGCAGGAGGTGCCAGCCGGTGGTCCAAATGAAACGTAACACTAAAACCACAATCTGATCGGCGAAGCAGGTCGGTGCCCAGCCAGGTGTTCAAATGGAACGAACACTAAGCCCACACGTCTGATCGCAGAGGAGGTGCCGAGCCAGGTGGTCAAATGAAGACCGAATACTAAAATGTTATTGTTTTAAAATAAACATTCCAACATTCGACACCAATTCGAAATTTCTCCCAGGGGTTAAAAAAACAAGAACGACAACTCAACAAGGCGTGAATATAACATGCTGTAAAACAACCATTGACTTTTTTTTGTGTTAAAAAACTACACAAAGGAGAAAATTACAATGAATGACTTCACCAAGAGAGTAAATATAGAAATGTACGGTGAAATCTAAATGTCAGGGTTCAGCGAGCTCGGTCGAAGTCAGGTTTCAGGCGAAGTCCAGGGTTTCACATGGGGCGAAGTCAGGGTTTCAGGCGAAGTCAGGGTTCAGGCGAAGTCATGGTTTCAGGCGAAGAGGTTCAGGCATATCGATTCAGCCGAAGTCAGGGTTTCACGGTTGCAAGTGACACATGAGGGGAACATGACATAAAAGACAATATTCGCCGAAAAGGCCTTGTTTAAAAACTGATTTCATTTTGAAGTAAAAAAAGTAAGCGGCACTTCAGATCCGGGGACAAAAGACACCCTATTTCCTATAACAGTGCACACGTATTGTTGCCAGAGACCAAAGTAGAAGCACTATAATATACGGGACTTAGGGTAGCATTGGATGAGATCAGCTCCTGGTACGTATGAGGCTAGATGAGATCAGCTCCTGGTACGTATGAGGCTAAATGAGATCAGCTCCTGGTACGTATGAGGCTAAATGAGATCAGCTCCTGGTACGTATGAGGCTAGATGAGATATAGACCAGCACATGTCAGTGTTCCTCAGTAAAGCAGCTATCAGCAACATCAGTGCCAGTAATAAAAGACAAGTGGTGGAGAACAAACAAAACAGTACATTTCTTTTTGTTATACATATGTAAGTACACTGTTTATGCCTTTCCCTAACCTCACTGAAACTATACCTAATCTTGACCATCGCCTAGCTTCTAAACCTTAACCCTTAATTTAGACCACTGACAAACCATACGTTTACAATTCCTTTTTAGTATCCTCTCATTCCAGGTTTGAAGAGTTCTGTGAGCAACTGAGGCAGAAGCTGAAGAAGGGGTAGAAGGGAGGTCTGGGGGGCATGGAGAACCTGAGATGAATAATGCTTCCATAATGCTTTCCAGGGTTGGGGTCAATTACACTTCAATTTATAAAGTAAACCAAACTTCAATTCAAATTCAAAATGTTCCCAATTTAAAAAACATTTGAGTATTTGAATTCCTGAACTTCCTGAATTRACCCCAGTCCTGATGCTTTCATTTGGACTCATATCAAATCAATCAACCAGGGGGACTGTGCTGCAGTACGCTGTAGACATCCGACTCCATCACGAGAAGTGTGGATGGAAAACCACCCAGAGGGGACGACRTGCCCTCTCCCCTCCAGGAGTTTCCCTCACCTGAAGCTGCAGAAGAGTGGGTTGCTGTTCAGGAAACCAGGATGGTCTTAAAGGCCCACATCAACCAGGCACGCAGCATAAATCACCCTCCCTACACTCTGTGATCCTTCTCTCTTTGGGAATGAGTTCGATTGGTGTCCGTCTGTTTTTCATCCAGGTGGATGAGACAGACAAAAGAGATAAGAAAATGATAACATATGACAATAAAAACACTTAATTGTACTTTTCACTAACTAGAGGCCAGTTCCCATAGCAACTGATCTCACGTGTTAATAAGCCTGCACCCTAATCCCTACATACTGCTTTACTTTGTAAACKGTCTCCAGAGGATTGAGGAAGTTGCCGTGTGTAGGAGTGACAAAAACAACACAATGTGAGTGTATACATTACATAAAGAAAACCACAGAAAGTCCCGTTGTATGGACAACTTTATTAATACGACAGAGACAGACAGGAGCTGACTGGGTGGATGTGACGACGTGATCTGCATCTCAAACGGCACGGGTTCCCCATCCAGTGCACAACATTTGACCAGGGACCTTTGAGTTGACTGAGAACASGTTCTCATTTACAGCAACGACCTGGGGAATAGTTACAGGGGAGAGGAGGCGGGGATGACTGAGCCAATTGGAAGCTGGGGATGATTAGGTGACCGTGATGGTATGAGGGTCAGATTGGGAAATTTAACCAGAACACAGGGGTTAACACCCCTACTCTTACATAATAAATGTCAGGGATCTTTAGTGACCACAGTCAGGACACCTGTATTAAATGTCCAACACAGGGCAATTGTCCCCAATCACTGCCCTGGGTATTGCATATATATATATTTTTTAGACAGAGGAAAGAGTGCCTCCTACTGGCCCCGCAACACAACTTCCAGCAGCATCTGGTGCTGCCATCCAGGGACTGACCAGAACAACCCTGCTTAGCCTCAGAGGTAAGCCAGCAGTGGTATGCAGGGTGGTATGCTCACTGCCCTATAGCCCTCTGGTCAGAAGTAGTGGACTATACAGGGTGCCATTGGGACATAGAGCAAGTCTCTAACGCGCGTTATCCAGACTAAAACACATCTGATCGCAGCAGGAGGTGCCAGCCAGGTGTCAAATGGAACGAACACTAAACCACATCTGATCGCAGCAGGAGGTGCCAGCCAGGTGTCAAATGAAACGAACACTAAAACCACATCTGATCGCCAGCAGAGGTGCCAGCCAGGTGTCAAATGAAACGAACACTAAAACACATCCTGATCGAGCAGGAGGTGCCAAGCCAGGGTTCAAATGGAACGAACACTAACCACATCTTGATCGCAGGCAGGAGGTGCCAGCCCAGAGTTTGGTCAAATGAAACGAATACTAAAACTTTATTGATTTATTAATAAACATTTCCAAATTCCGACACCAATTCGAAATTATCTCCCAGGGGTTTTTAAAAAAACATAACGACAACTCAACAAGCGTGAATATAACAATGCTGTAAACAAAAACCAATTGACTTTTTTTTGTTGTTAAAAAACTACAAAAGGAAAAATTACATGAATGACTTCACAAAAGAGTAAAATAGAAAATGTACGGAAATCTAATGTCAGGGCATGCGAGTCAGGTTCAGCTAAGTCAGGGTTTTCAGGGCGAAGTCAGGGTTTCAGGCGAAGTCAGGAGTTTCAGGCGAATAGGTCGAAGGGTCAGGCGTAGTCGGATTCAGGCCGAAGTCAGGGTTCAGGCGAAGTTCAGGGTTTCAGGGCGAAGTTCAGGATTTCAGGCGAATTCAGGGTTTTCAGGTGAAGTGGACACAGAGGGGAACATGACAAAAAGACAATATTGCCAAAAGGCCTTGTTTAAAAACTGATTTCATTTTGAAGGTAAAACAAGTAGCGCACTTTCAGATCCGGGGACAAAAKAACACCCTATTCCCTATACAGTGCACTATTGTTGACCAGAGACCAAAGTAGAGCACTATATATAGGGAATAGGGTAGCATTTGGAACAGGAGCTAAAAGCTATACAACAGCACCCAGTCAGTCAACAAAACAACCATAACACAGACATGAAAGATACTATTTACAACTCATGGGATCTTCATCAGCTGAGATCTCTCTCTCTCTCTCGAACAGATGTGGCGAACAATATCACAATGCATCACAAAAACAACTTACGGTTATTGATACTGATGTTATAAGAGTGTGTGTGTGTGTGTGTGTGTGTGTGTGTGTGTGTGTGTGTGTGTAACGGTAGGAGCGTCAGCGTATGAAAAGTTCAGAAAAGTCTAATCCCTCCCATCTCTCCACTCTCTCCATCTCTCCTTCGCTCCCTCTCTCCTTTAGAGAAGACAAGACAAGTGTCCAAGGATCAACTCCACCTCTCTCTCTCTTTCCCTTTTTTTCTTGTCCTCCGTTCATCTTTTTCTTCCTCCGGTCTTCCGTCGACCCTGTGGAATCAGAGAGTCAGTCAGTCAGATGTTTAACCAATCAACAGTCAGTCTGATGTTTAACCAACTAATACTCAACATACACTATATATACACAGAAGTGTGTGGGGTGGACACCCCTTCAAAATGGGTGAATTCGGCTATTTCAGCCCGTTTCTGACAGGTGTATAAAATTGAGCACACAGCCATGCAATCTCGATACACAAACATTGGCAGTATAATGGCCGTACTGAAGAGCTCAGTGACTTTCAACGTGACACCGTCATAGGATGCCACCTTTCCAACAAGTCAGTTCATCAAATTTCTGCCCTGCTAGAGCTGCCCCGGTCAACTGTAAGTGCTGTTATTGTGAAAACGTCTAGGAGCAACAACGGCTCAGCTATGAAGTGGTAGGCCACACAAGGTCACAGAACCGGACCGCTGAGTGCTGAAGTGCGTAGCACGTAAAAATTGTCTGTCCTCGGTTGCAACACTCACTACTGAGTTCCAAACTGCCTCTGGAAGCAACGTCAGCACAAGAACTGTTCGTCAGGAGCTTCATGAAATGGGTTTCCATGGCCGAGCAGACGCACACAAGCTTAAGATGCCAAGTTAAAGGAGACAGATTTTATTTTAAAAAACTGTTGATGCAATATGAAAAAGAAATGGGTGGTGGAGATTAATCACAAACCCAAATTGAGAAT